>NW_028261381.1:120102282-120265282 GCF_051295495.1 Thamnophis sirtalis | reverse complement strand
GACACTTCTCCATTATCTCAAGTTACAAATGAGGTAATGAATTAGTACATACATACCTCAGGTTATTTGAGGATGGGGAATTGACTGATCAACTTGCATGCATGCATGTACATGCGCACACATATACACATGCGCACACAAGGAACAAAATCATTTTGTATGTGTAAAAAAAATGCATTAATTGTCTAAAACAAAAGCAGACATTAAGCCAATCCATCATCCATCTATGCTTATAAGTACTGGAGCAAACCCAGTGCAGGTATCTGCTCTTTTATTCAGCAATAATCAGATCCAACAATCATTGCATGATAAACATTTATCTTTATCTGTTCACCTCAAGTTGTTATTCCATGACATCAGCCACTGATGATGCATTTTCTGCTATTACCACTAGGGGGGAAGCCATGTATACCATTCTTCACCTAATCAAAAAACAATAAATACCTGCCTCCATCCCCCAAACTCCTTGCCCACAAAATAAATTAAAGGTTCTTACTTAGATACAACTAAAGATACTCCAGGTCAGGTTGAATCTGCTCTCTTTTGCCTCCTTTCTTCTCCCCTTTCCATGCCTTGGTTATAGTTAGTTTACCAACCCTTATTGTAGATTCTCTATAAATGTTTCACCATCCTAGAATTCTTAACATCCCAGAATTCAAAGCCACAATGTGGTCAATCATCACCTCTGAAAAAGCAAGGGGGAGAGTATCTTCCTCCACTGATGAACAGGTATTTCACTTTTTCTGAGAGAAAATATAAATGTGATATCTGTTACAGATTTTTTTAAAAAATCCCTACTTCTATTTCAAATATTTTATGGCCTGATGAACAAGCCCGCCAAAAAGGCGCAGGTGCCTGGTGTTTTGTTTATTGGTATTATCAGAAACATTTTCTTTGTAATCCAAGAGAAGCTTAACAGCAAAATAAAAAAATAAAAATGGTGCATCTTAATATTTTAACACAATGGTGACAGTCTGTTGGAACATTCCGTGTGATAGAAAAAAGTTGCGCCTTTAGGCAACTCTAACAACCTCCCCCCCCCCCGCCCCAACAAGACACAGTTCTGTGACAGACAGTGATATAAACATAGGGACAAAAGATATTGCTTCAGCTGAAAGATATTAAGGTAATGAAGCATCAGACTGTTGCTTGTTCACCATGACATATGGGCAAATGGTCACTGTGGCATAATCGCAGAGGTTGACTCAAGTGTTATATATTTCCTATTTCTTCTCTGAAGGAAAGAGAAAAACAAAGCTCATGCATAAAGGAGACTGTAATTGATGCAGAGAGCAAAAAAAAAATAGTGATGCATGTACTAAAATCAAGGTCCAATAGCTCAGGTGCAGGATCACCTTCAAGCACTAAGTGGTTTTGTTGAAAGCTAAACAATGAGGAATGTTTAACTCTAATAAATCTTTATGGTAGATCAGCACAAAAAGGTTTTAGCACAGGTGATTCGTTAATTATAATTTATTACAAAAAATTAGCAGTGTTTAATGATCCTGAAACATTTATGTCCACCTGTGTGATGTGCTTGACTAGCATTGGGGAATTAAAACTTGTTAGACAGAAAATCCAGATTCCAATATAACACTTTTTCCCCCCTCTAAGGAAGAATATCTGCAGAACACAAGTGAAAAATGTAGAGCACAAATGGTTTTTGCGAGAATGATCTGTGAGCGTAAAACTAGGCTTATACTCATGAATCTTTCTTGCAAAGCCCAGTGAATGTTCCATTCTGGAATAATAATTTTCTCTGAAATACATCTAGGAAGAAGTTATATTTTTTTCATTTAATATACTCATATGTATTCAGTGGTGGGATTCAAATAATTTAACAACCCGTTCTCTGCCCTAATGATTTCTTCCAACAACCAGTTCACCAAACTGCTCAGAAAGTTAACAACCGGTTCTCCCGAAGTAGTGCAAATTGGCTGAATCCCACCACTGTATGTATTGTACTAAACATATTGGACAGGTCTTACTTTAACAAAAAAGTAACTATTAATTAAACTGTATACAACTTATAAATATATATCTATACAGCATATTTAAGGTATATCAGTAAAATTTATCTGCATGATATATAAATTAATAGTTTTTCCCAAACTCATGTTTATTTACAGGGGGTGCTTCCATATCATAACTTCCTATCATTTCAAAATCTGGTTCACATTTACCTGCAAAGAAGAACCATAAAGTATACAAAGTAATAAGAAATGAAGAAGCTAAACTGCTGTGGGAATGGACCAAAACTGATGGCAGGTCATGTAGATTAAGGAGTAGGATACTGATAGGATTATTATTGTTATTTGCAACAACAAAATTGTATCACAGCGGCCAGTTGTTTCGCCGGATTTGGCATTGGTTACTAGTTGGGCCCTACCCATGGGCCTAGGACGTCGTAACGTATTTTCCTAATATTCGTGCAGACCAACAGTGTGGCTTTTTGCATTTGACTGATGGTGATTTTGTCAATTTTTAACTGTTTTAAATGTAATTCCAGTGCTTTTGGAATAGCACCCAGTGTGCCAATTACCACTGGAATTACCACTGCTGGTTTGTGCCATAATCATTGAATTTCAATTTTTAAGTCCTGGTATTTCGTGATTTTTTTCATGTTCCTTCTCGTCAACCCTGCTATCACCTAGTATTGCGATGTCTATGATTGTAACCTTATTTTTCTCAACCAGTGTGATGTCTGGTGTATTATGAGCCAGGATTTTGTCCGTTTGTATGCAAAAATCCCACAAGATCTTTACCATCTGATTTTCGGTGACTTTTTCAGGCTGATGTTCCCACCAGTTTGTTGCTGTTTTAATATTATAATTTTTGCACAAATTCCAATGGATCATTTGTGCTACTGAATTGTGCCGCAATTTATAATCAGTCTGCGCAATTTTTTTACAGCAGCTGAGTATGTGATCAACAGTTTCATCAGCTTCGGGCTTCGGGGGGTGGAACTGCCACCGTCGGGAGCTCAACAAAGCTCCTGCCAGGACTCTGGTTCGTATATCTTATAAGATCTATAGATATCTCCCCTTTCTGGCAGAAAGGGGCAGGGAGAAGGTCAGTCGTTAGGATCTCTTTGTAATTCATAGCTTTTCTTTTTGCTGTGAATGGAGAAGAGGTTCAACATTAGCTGAGCCTTTACTCCGGCCAGTTTTCCGCGCTGCCTTTTTTGCAGCCTAGGCAGATTGCCTCCCCCCCCCCAGGACAAAGCTAAGCTATTTAAAAGTCAATCCGGGCGGGGACCATTCCCGAGGAATTTCTTCTATTACTATTTAAAATACCAGCTTCAATTTCGCAAAAGGCTCCCTTTCTTTTTTAGCTGCGTCACAAGATGGCGATCTCGTAGCTTTTGTGTTTGATCTGACGTACTTAGTTAGCCCTACCCTCCTGAAGGCTTCTCCGTACTAATTGCTAAAAGATTAACTGAGGGGAGCAGAGACTTTGATTTTTGGCTCGCTTGATTGCTTGTCTTTTATTTTTATTCTGGAATGGCTCCCAAATCTAAACAGAAGCGCTTCCTTAATAACATATCTCCAAAAACTGCTATGAAGCTGCTACCCTTGTCTCCTACACCCTCCACGGGAGATTTGCTAACACAAGAATTCCTTCTCAAAACGCTTAATGATTTCAGACAGGAGATTAATCAACTGATATCGGATTTATGTGATCAATTTGATGCTAAAATTGCTCAGGCAAAGCAGGATATGATCGGAGTAATGACAGTCATGACAGATTATATTGCTGAAACGGAGGACAAATTGGAACTTTTGGAAGAAACTAACCTTAACCTGATATCAAAAATTCAAACGTTACAACAGGAAATTGAAACCGCTCAAAAAGAACTTGTCATGATAAATTTTAATAAGACTGCCTTTGCTATAAGAGTTAGAGGACTGCGTGAAAACCAACAGGAGAATTTGAAACAGGTCTTCTTTGAGGCTTTCAGCCGCTTGGTGGGAAGTCCGGGACTTAACTTTGATTGGCAGATTCAAAGAATTTACCGCCAGAATTCCTGGGTAGCAAAACAGCGACAGCTTCCGAGGGACATAATAATATACTTTACTACAAGGGAATCTAGAAATGAGATAATACAGAGGCTCTACGGAAAGAGGTTGAGAATTGATGGGGAGGACTTGATTGTTTTTAAAGAGATACCATTTCAAATATTAAGAACAAGGAGACAGTACGCTTTCTTAACCGAAGAACTCAGAAACTCTCAGATTCCATACAAATGGGAAGTCCCAGCTGGTATTACAGTTACATTTGGCAACCAAAAACACCGCATTAATTCTGTCTGTGAAGCCCGAAAATTTTACTACGAGACCCTGAAGGCGGGACTTCCTGATTCATCCGGATCTGGGGAGAGACAAGGAGAAGGAGAAGACAAACAGCGAGACACGTGGCTACAAGGCGGAGGGTGTTGCTTTTCTCTTCCGGAAGGGCAGAAGACTAAAGAATAAAGACTAAGCGATGTTTTTAAAGCTTTATGATTTCCGTCTGGGATAAAATGGAAAAGTGGCATATCGATGATGAGACATGGAGACTGAAAGAAGCGTTGCTGATTGTGGACATATATTGTACATAAGTTTTGTCTGAACTCTAACTCAAATTGTGCATGAACTATTTTCTTAGGCGAGGAGAGCGGAAATTGTGATCTTTTTGAGTTGTGGTTTGGGACGAACGGAGTTGGGAGGTGCGTGGGAGAGGGAAGGGTAGCGAAAGCTTAATTAGATTACCTGGGGCTAGAACGCAAGCTGATGTTTGTTTGAGTTGCTATCTCAATATAAGGTTAAGAAAGATTGGTCGGAGAATCTTCAGGAAAATGGAGTAAACATGGGAGGAGCAATGAATGTGGATAAAATATATATGTGGATATGGATAAAGGCAGGGTGGAAGGTAAAAAATTTATATGTGGAGGTGGGTAAGGATAGAAAGGGAGGTGTTGGAAATGAAAAATGAAAGAAGTATTTGAGTTTAATGGCGTTATAGAAAGGTTTGGATATTTGGATAAAAAAAGAGATAAATTAAAGGTCTGAATAGATAGATAAAGTAAGGAGACTTTTAGTTGGGGAATTCTAATTGATCAACTTACCTGGCTCTAATACAGTTTGAAACCCTGCAAGTAGCAAAATAATCGAAATTTGGAATGAGCTACATTGTTTAAGATTTACAGATAATGGGAAGCTGTGTTAACGTAGTGGGTTTATTGACCCTTTTTGTTTCTTTCTTCTTTTTGTGTGTGAGTGTGTGTTTTTTTTTTTTTTTAATTTCTTATTTTCTACTATTTTTCCTTTTTCTTTTTGGCTTTACTTTTATCTTATTTTTTTAATTTTAAAGTTAGCTGGCCTTATTATACTCAAATGCTTGTTAAAGAATTATGCCGGGTATGGGACCTGCGAAGCCGTAAGGGGGTTAGGGAGGGGGGATTATAGGGGGGAGGGGGGAGGGTGGAATTACAGTTTCAATCCTTAGAACAATAAGAATTCACTTGTATACTGCGGCTCGTTTTTCTTTTTTTTCTTTTTTTCTTTTTCTACTTTTATTTTAAAAACAAACTGAATTGTATGGATACACCAAAGTGAGGAGAAGAGGGAAAGAGAAGGGAGAAGTAAAGAGGGAGTGAGAGGGAATGTAAGGAGGGTGAAATGGAGGGAGGGGGAGATGTCTGAGGGGGTAGGGAAGTAGAAGAGGGGAATGCTGGAGGGGTGAAAGGAAAGTTGGAGGGGGAGAAGAGAGGGTGTATGGGGGAATGAAGTGTTATGTTGGTTTTTTTTTTCCTTTTTTCTTTTTTTTATGCACAGTATATAAGTGATTGTATAAAATGAAAATGAAAATGAAATAAATAAAATGTATTTGTAAAGGAGAACAGTTTCATCAGCTTCTTTGCAAAGTCTGCATTTGGCATCATCAGAGGATTTTTCAATTTTGGCCTTAATGGCATTTGTGCGGATAGCTTGTTCTTGCGCAGCCAGGATTAGTGACTCTGTTTCTTTCTTTAATGTACCTGTTGTTAACCATAGCCAAGTTTTTTCGCTGTCCACTTTATCTTTTATTTTTTCCAGAAATTGGCCATGCAATGCTTTGTTCTGCCAACTCTCCATTCTTGATTTTATCACATCTTTTCTGTATTCTTGTTTCATCTGTTGGACCTTCAATAGATTTTTGTTCTTTACTTCGATTAATAGATGTTCTTGACTTTCTTTTAAATAATCAGCCAGTGCATGTTTTTCTTCTTCAACTATTTGCTTCACTTGTAATAATCCTCTGCCACCTGATTTTCGGGGCAGATATAGTCTATCAGTATCACCACGTGGATGTAAACTGTAGTGCATTGTCATTAGTTTCCTGGTTTTTCGGTCCAAAATGTCCAAATCAGCTTGTGTCCAGTTAACTATACCAGCTGTGTATCTTATAACTGGTATTGCCCAGGTATTTATGGCCTTGATTGTATTTCCACCATTCAATTTAGATTTCAAAATTTTCCTAACTCTGTTGGTGTACTCTCGCCTGACAATAGTTTTTTACTTCTCCATGCTTGATGTTATACAACTGCAGAATGCCTAAGTGTTGCATTTAATTAGTTGGCCATTGGGCATTTCAATTCCTTCACATGCAGTGATTTTGCCCCTTTTTATGGATACAGTGGCACATTTTTCCATGCCAAACTGCATTGAAATATCGGTGCTGAATACTCGGACTGTGTTTGTCAATGATTGGATTTCTATTTCTGACTTTCCATAGAGTTTCAAATCATCCATATATAGTAAATGCGATTTTTTTTTCAGCTTCTTTGGCTGTTTGGTAGCCTAATTTCATTTTTTTTTTAAGATTACTGATAGTGGGATCATTGCGATGATGAAGAGAAGGGGTGAAAGTGAATTACCCTGGAAAATCCCTCACTTGATATTAACCATTCCATAGATCTCATTCCCTATTGCCAACTCAGTTCTCCTTCATCGCCTTTTCAGTAAAGGATGTAATATTTTTGCCAATGCCAGTTGTTTCTAAGCATTTTATGATCCAACTATGTTGTTGTTGTTGTTATGTTGTTGTTGTTGTTGTTGTTGTTGTTGTTGTTGTTGTTAATCTTTGGTGAATTTCACAGCCTTTGGGGCTGATTGGTAGCTCAACAGCTCAAGTCCTAACCAAGGACCTAGGAACTGTTAAGGTAACGTCGGAGGATATAAGCTGTTCCAAGTAGGGTGGTTTTTTGTAGAATCACAATGTTCAAGTCAGGTAAATTTAGAATTTCCAAATAGCGAGGTAGCCCTTTAGGTATTGCTCCAAGGGCTCCAATTACAATCAGGACAACACACGATTTATTTTTCCACAGACGCTCAACTTCAATTTGCAAGTCCCGGTACTTTGTGATTTTTTCTTGCTGTTTATCTTCATTTCTTGCATCACCAGGTATTGCAATGTTAATGAATCATACTTTTTTTCTTTCAACTATTTTTATGTCAGGTGTGTTGTAGACAAAGTGCCTATCAGTCTGAATTCTGAAGTCCCACAAGATCTTTACTTTCTCATTCTCTAAAACCTTCTGAACCTGATGTTCCCAGTGATTTTTGCTGTACTCAAATCCAAACTTTTGGCACAATTTCCAGTGAATGATCTTAGCAATGTGGTCATGGAGTTGTAGGTAGTCAGTAGTCAGAAATTTTGCTGCACCAAGTGATCAATTCGTCAACTGTCTCATCTTCCTCATTACAGAGGCAACATTTGCTGTTGGTGATAACATGTTGAATTTTGGCCTTCATGCAGTTTGTGGCTAAAGCTTGTTCTTGAGCTGCAAAATAGAGCTGCCTGTTTCTTTTTTCAGTACTCCTGATCTTAACTAGTTCCAAGTTAGTTTTTGGTCAGCTTTGCTTTCAATACTTTTCCAGTATTGGACATGCATAGCTTTGCTTTTCACAGTCCATGTGGTTCACCTTCCAAATCTGATACATTCATTTTTGAAATCCAAGTTTTACTGGCTCAGACTGATAGTAAGCTTCCATAATAGAGATGTTTTCTTCCCTAGTCCAGATTTTTTGCTTTTTTGCTTTTTCTTCAGTAGCTTATCAGCTCCATGCCCTTGTTGCCTAGTAGAGGGAGCTGAGCCCTGTAGCTCGTATTGAGCAGAATGCCCAGGAGCCATAGCATCCAATGAAATCCTTGTTAATCCAGGCGATGGTTCAGCTGGCATAAATTTAATTTTTCTCATATTCACCATGTTTGAATGGGTTGTGGAGCAAATTTTGTCTGGTCCTTCACCTAAGACCTGTCTGATATGGTTGTACCTGTTCAGCATAGCCCTTAGGATCACTAGAGCGTGCAAGTCCCTCCACCATGACAAGATAAAGCTCCTTGGAGGAGTTTTGTTGTTGTTGTTGTTATTGTTACTACTACTACTACTACTACTACTACTACTACTACTACTACTACTACTGCTGCTTCTGCTGCTGCTGCTATGTTCCTACTATTGGTCAATTGAAGAGAAGTTGAACACTAATTGGCTCATAGCATTCTTTGTAGGCTGTTAAGTTTTGTAAGGCAACGAGTTAAAGCAACTGAAGGTCAGTTTCAAACTGGGTTGTGGCCAAATGAAAGGAAAAGAATGCGGAGAGAAACACTGATAATCTTGAGTGCCATGAGAACATATTTTTTCTTCTCTGAAGATCCTTCATAAATTCAAAACTTTAGAATATGCATTCCTAATCACATCACATTATTTGTTATTAACTCCTTTAAAGTCTTCCATCCCAACTGAAAAATTAATGTTAGATTTAATTTAATGTCTAATTTGTAGTAATAGCAATACATTTATTATGTATTAACACTGTAATTTATAGGTATGAACATGATTTCACCCTGAAACCTGGAAAGCTCTTGAATATGAGCAACTTTAATAAAAGATGCAGCTAGAGGATAGCAAAATCTCAGCACAGCTATCCTCATCACTTTGTAGAAGAGAAACACTACCTTATTCCTAGCCTCTTCCAGGAAAATAGCCTAAAATTTGTTCCCAATATTTCCCTTTCACTTGGTTATCATGTTATTGTCTATGAAAATATAAATGGTATTTTCAGAAGGGAAAAAGATTAATACTTCTATTAGTAACAAAAGAAAACTCCAATAGACTATCTTAAGTCCAGATGATTGATTGGATAAGTCCCTGTAGTTTTCTTGCTAACGTTTTTGGGTAGTGTGTCATTCCCTGCTTTGCAGGACTGAGAGGGAGTGACTAACCTAATTCACCCAGCTGGCTTCATACCTAAGGCCAGAGTAGAACTCCTGCTATATAAATATTGTAAATAAATAAATAGTCTGATGCCTTTACACTTCAAATCTAGAAA
The DNA here is from genome assembly GCF_051295495.1 of Thamnophis sirtalis. Taxonomy (NCBI): domain Eukaryota; kingdom Metazoa; phylum Chordata; class Lepidosauria; order Squamata; family Natricidae; genus Thamnophis; species Thamnophis sirtalis. Next base: position 120,255,929 of record NW_028261381.1, on the reverse strand, counting down.
GTGAGGTAGAGAAAACAAGATGGTTGGGAACTTGTTGCTCTCAACTAAACATACTTGATTTTCCTTCCTAATAATCTGGAGTTTACACTAAACCCAATCCAAAATGGTGACCCAGGTTGGCCATGCCTCCGAACCGGTTCCCCAGTCACCACAGTCACTGCCGCCCTCTTGTTTTGGAGTACTGCACATGCACAGAACAATTTCTATTGAACTGCGGATGTGCACACAGTGTGCACATGAGTGAACCGGCAGTAACCCTGGCTAGAACCCACCCCTAATACATACATACATACATACATACATACATACCAGAGGTGGGCTCCTACCAGTTCGCACCAGTTCGCACCAGTTCGGTAGAACTGGTTCGTCAAATTTACTGAAACAGTTAGAAGAGGTTCCACCAGTGGACCCGGAAAGCAGGCCACACCTACAGAAGAGGTTCCAAAAAAAATTTGAAACCCACCACTGATACATACATACATACATACTATAAGTTCAAATATCAAAACCTTCAGCTTGTTCATTCTGTCCTCACTAGTCTCTTTCTCATTAACAGGAAGAACTTGTAGAAATTAGAGGAAAAGTTCTAACTGCATTATACATATTAATTTCATAAATACTGAACAAATTGACATTGCTATAGCTTTCATTTTAGATTTTATTCTGTAATGTTTTATTCATGTAAAAATATTGATTCTGGTGTATTTTAATTGGCAATAGTGATGTTAATGAAATAGATGACCTAGATTCCTTTTTAGAAGCCCAACAAGAATACCAAGAACCCTAACCAATATGGAGTATGTATGTATGTATGTATGTATGTATGTATGTATGTATGTATGTATGTACCTACCTATGTTTCTATGTATCTAACATGTGTATATATAAAGACTATATTTCAAGTTGCATGCTATGGTTTTCTGTCATAATAAACCGAATAATACATCTCTTTGAAGTCTAATATAGTATGACAAAAGAAATTTCTGACATCAGAGAGAAGATATTTTTCCCCTTCACATTTTGAAGAATAACATTTTAATGGCTGTCTTGCGGCTTCCTGACAAGCAGTATGTGACTACAATAATTCTATGAATTATCTAAACTGATTCAATATATTTTGCTGATTAAGAATTAAATGGTTATAGTTCCTTTGTTCACTTTGTGCTCTATAGGTATTGAGAACAGAGTTTTCATTTGTTTTCCTTTCAATGAAGCAGTTACAGCTAGGGATATATATTTTTTGAACTATTATTATAATAAATTCCAAGAAGAATCGCGGTATTGGTCTGCTGCTATGAAAACAAATCTCATGGCAATGCATAATAAATTGCTTAGGCTTTAATATACATAAGACTCTTCATTGTGGTGTTTTTAAGGTACCTCTTCACTTGAATCAAGGGACCACTGATATGGCATTGAGATTATAATTTCAAAAAGTGTTATCAGAGATAATAAGTGCCTACGTGAGAGAGAGTAGGAGACTCTGTTAGCAAGAAGAGCTGAAGTTTAACTTCTCTAATTTAAACTACATTCCTTGTCTCCAGCAGTTTCTTCCCCAGTATCCCTCCCTATCCAGTTGCTTGGCAACAGAAAGAATATCATTTACTTTTGAAGAGGAAACAGTAACAAAAAGGGAAAAAAATCCACAAAGCTGGCAGCGTTGCAAATTCTCATACAATTTGTGGATGAGCAAAGATCAGCGTCTAATGAAGTTGTTTAGATTCAGGTGCTGACTTGGGTATCCATTCAGACTACAGGATCAGTTGTTCCAATGAATCAAGAGAAAATTGCATACAAACAGCCCACTGTAATCCTTTCTGTAGTCTTTTTATTGCTTTGATACACATGTTTGAATAATCTAATAAAATTAAGACGTTTCGCTTTCCTAAAGTTATTTTTATTTTAATATTCAATGCCATTTATTTCTGGAAGACTGTTTGCTATATACTGGAACAGACGTTTACAAATTATTCTTTATTATGGCTTGTCAGACAGTCAGCCAGATGTTTAGATTGGATTTGGCATTTGGACTTATCAAGTCCTTCCCAAGGATCTGAGATAGGCAGGTGTTGTTTTTGATGGTATTAAAGGTATTGTCACAGGATGTAAGCTTTCCCAAGTACCTTTTGCAATTGACTGATGGTGATTCTGTCAATGTCAATGCTATTCAAGTGGTGTTCCAGATGTTTTATGATTTTACACCTAAGATGCCTATTACCAATACCCCTAATACTACACTTGTTTTCTCTTTCTACATTTTATTTGTATTTGCAGGACTTTGTATTTTATGACACACACACACACACACACACACACACCGTTTTTTTCTCTTCTCTTCTCTTCTGCTGTCTCCAGGTACTGCATACAGTACCACTATCCAGATTTTTTTTTTATCATTGTCATTAAAATTATGAAATCTAGAGTGTTATGTGGCAGGTGCTTGTCTGTCTGAATTGTAAAACCTCAGAGCGCATTACTTCTTCACTTCCTATCACATTGTCTATTTTGTGGTCTGACTAGTTCTTATTTTCAGGCAAATAGCATTTCTTGCAGACATTCCAGTGCATCATCGCTGCTATTTTTTCATGCTTTTACTTGTAGACATTCTTTATGATCTTCTTACAGTAGCTAAATATGTACTTTGACTGCAGTACATATGTCCATATCATGCTATCAATACAACAAAATTACAATGTGAAAATGATATTGAAATGAAACACACTTAATGACCATCTCTTAATTTGTTGGTCTTGCTACCTGCTATCGTATGTACAAAGGATGATATTTATAACTTCTCATAAGATGACTATATCAAAAATAGCTAGACTAAACCTTTTTCTTTTTTTTAACCTTTCTCACTTCTCCTCTCCCTCTTCCTCCCCACCATTTTCCTATTTACTTTTGTGTTTTGTATCTTATTTTATCTTATAATTCAATAAAAAATTTCAATCAAAAAATATCTATACTAAATAACAAACTGGGTGAGAGCAAACATTCTTATGGAAAATGAAATTGTTAGGCTAAGTTGTCCCGTCTGTTCCAATCATGTTTTCTATTTTCAATTTCTATCATCTATTATTTTTTACTTATACATCTATGGAATAGATTGGAATCTCCCAAGTCTGTACCTCTGCTACCTGAAATGAATAAATAAAGCTTATTTAATTTTCTAATTTCAGTTCAGAGCCTATTTTTTAAGACTCTGGGTAAATTGTTGAATATTCACTTCCCTTTTTTGTCCCATTTGTAACCTGTTTTCGTGTCCCATTTCATGTATACCTATTTGTCCCACAATTTAGTTTGTTATTTGTTTGTTTGTTAACATTTCCTTTACTGAACTCGAATGGTAAATCATCTTTGCTGTCATTTGGTCTTTTAATGGGTCCCCTCTCATAATATTCTAGGAATTGTTATGCAAGTCTCTTGTTCTTTTCCTCCCTCTGGAAAACAATTTTCAATCTTACAGGGCCCTGAATGAGATCATTTTGTTATTCAATAGATCATAAAACTCCCATTCATATTCTGGGTGGGGTTCATTTTCTGTCATCTGAGGACAAAATTTTACTTTTTGTAACAGTATTATATAGCATACTTCAATCAGTGGTGGGATTCAAATCATTTAACAACTGGTTTTCTGCCCTCATGAGTTCTTCCAACAACCAGTTTGCCAAACTACTCCGAAAGTTAACAACCGGGTTCTCCCGAATTGGTGTGAACTGGCTGAATCCCACCACTGCTTCATATGTTCTGAACTTTAATTCTCTAGCTAATCTACATAAGAATATAAATATCATATGTGTGTTCTTCGTGTATCTGTATACATTATTGGATACCCCAGGGGCCAATAACTTTATATTGCACTTATACTTCCAAACTGAAGTTGAGTTTTTAACCAAAGGCTAGAAGTGAAATGGAATTAGCAAAAAGAGTTATTAGAAAACATGAAGCAACTGTGTGCTTTGCAAATAGGCTTCTGTAGTGTCTTTTCTGGAAAAAACAACAACAAAAGACACTTGAACATTTTATTTCCTGTTAGCTTCATTGAAACTTCTGGAAGTCTTAACTCATGATCTGGAAGAACTGCAACATGCTTTGGCAGCCCAAGGTAAAGGAACAACAATCCAAAGTCACAGGATTGCTTAATGAACCATCCATTCAAACAGTCATAATAATATTGCAACATAAAACATCCTCATTACTTTTAGACATGTTAACTAAAAAGGACATCCATCAATTATTACAACACAGAAATGACTATGGAGATTGGCTGTTAAAGAGTGAGAATGAGACAGTGGATGTTTTTTGTGAAAAAAAGTTTGATAAAGACATTTATCTTGATTGAAATTTGTTTGGCAATGCATTCATATAATTCTGGGTCTTGTGAGATGAAAATAACTATTTATTTATACAATTTACATGCAGAGTAGATAAATAAAAACTGAGTTTTGGATTGTGACTTCTGTTTTGTGACTAATAACCTATCCTGAAAAGTGTCTATCACTAGAAAAGATTCATGAACTAGACTTGGCATTTTAATTTGCCTTTTTTCTAGATGTTTTAATTTGCTTTCCTACTATAATGGACATTCCATTGTTTGGAATATTTCCTTCTTCCTTTTTTTTACTGATTTTGCATCCTCTAAATAAAGAATATTACACTTCAGATCAGAGAACAGTCTGTTCCCTCTTTCCTTTTAGGTATTTTATAGCATACTTATCCTATAATTAACTAATTGCCAAAATCTAATTAATTATATGTATCCATAAGTACTCTCAGAATAGTTATAAATCTTTCTTAATAAATAGTAAATAAAAGTTAAGAAAAAATTAAAATAAATCCATAAAACAACTTGATTAGAATCTGTGAGTGGTTTTAGGAGCAGTCAATGCCAAGGTTATAAAATAAACACTAAAATTAAATAAAATGTGAAGACCAATTGTCTGTCTCTCTGTCTGTCTGAGTGACAAATATCCACTCTCAATGAGTGGCAAAGCTACTTTAAAACACTGTGCTGCTATATGGATTAATAATTTCATATGAAGATAAATAGAGACTAGACACATACCACAAGCCTGTGCACTTAATCCCAGCCCCAGAGGACAATGTCATAAGTCCCCTGGCTTCTGCACAGGCTGTTCAGCTGAGCATCAGTAGTGCAAATACTACTCTTCTAGTCAGTTAATGCAGCTTAGCCATGACCTGAAGAAACTTCGGTGGCTGACGGGGTAGCTTAATTTTCATGCCAATTCAATCTTTGGCCTCTGCACTGAGGCTGCCAACAAGGGTGTGAATTAACACCAATTATTCTGGTGTTTTATGAACTAGACTGAAAGTATCAACTCATTTTACACAGGTCACTGAACAACTGTCAGATGTTAATGACTTTGGGTTTCCACCTACTGACCTGCTTCGGGTTAGCAGAAAGGCTCATAGTGGAAGGGGTTTGTATCTCATTAATAAAAGGCTGACCCACTCGGTCCCTCAATTATTCCCTTTCACAAAACCACATAGGTATTTCTTTTGCTGTCAAATATATAACAAAAGGGCAAATGCTCTGTTGCTGATTGGTTTCAGGTCAGATTAGAAATAAGCTCATTGGTTTCCCTTTCCTTGCAACAATGTGGCAGGTACAGCCAATAACTGGTATGTTTAAATATTAATCCAATGAGTTACCAGCAAAGAAATTGCAAATAATGCATTTAACCTGCAGGGCATTTACATTGGAATACTGGGGAAGGTAGAAAGCAACTGTTTGCAAATATTGTGAGCCAAATATTCACATCACAACTAAAGAGACACAGAAACACAGAACTTGCTGCTCCCTTCCGATTTCCCAGTCATTGGGGACAAATGACATCTGTTTGAGGGTTCTGGGATTTGTATCCCCAATCCATCTGGAGGGGAAGCCTTATTTGGCTAATGGCTGTTTTTATTCAGAGAGCGCTTTGTATAATTATCTGTCCTTTCGGGAGAACACAGGGAAAAAATTTCATCACAGACGCTGCCAGACTTCACTGAATTTAAATACTGCATGTTAATGACAGGCAAGTTCCCCAGATCCTTAGCTTACTCAAGAACAGCATCGCTCAGATTTCTTAAAAAAAATGCTTTTTGCTGAAGCTCAAGATATATTTTTTTGGGGGGGTGGTGCCTTAGTAAGTTGCAAAAATGAAATCTGGGAGAAACTAGAACCCAGTTTTTTGAACTAATTTCTGCCACCATACACATTTTATACATAAGAGCATGCTAAGTGAGAGGAGAGCTAATAGCAAAAAGAGGACAGTACGGTGACAGCTGACACTAGACTTCATCCTAAATGGATTTTCTTGAATCTACTGGAACATGCACAGAAATGGTAATGAATCAAGTACTGAGGCCTGGGAAAAGATGTTTCTTCTACTTGCTCATCACTTGACTGAGAGCTTAATAATGAGGCTTATAAGATCTCCACTGTCGTGTGTTAGCCTTCCTCGCTGTTCATTTTCTATCACCTGCATTGGGTGCATACTTTAGGGATTCACTAGTGATAGTATGATATTTCTCTCCCCGAGCTATACAGCTGGAAATGATGTCCAAGTAATGCAGATCTAAGATGTAAAGGAAAACTAAATGATTTTTTTACCGGTTCACTAGGTAGACTGCACCAGAGAAAAGAAATGTGAATCACCTTCCCATTTTGTTTAAAATCTTCTGCATTCCAGTTTGGCGCCTGTATTGTATCCTAAAAAGTATCTGCCATTGGATAGCTTAATTTTGGGTTTTGCTTAACAGAACCGGGGTCGGTTCTTCATCTAAGAAAATGAATGATTTTGCTCATGGATTTATCTTTCCAGTTCTGTATCCCAGCCAAAACATCAGCAGACTGGGTAACTAATGAGAAAAGTTTGCGATTTAATTCAAGTTTGTTACTTTTCTTTTCAGTTATTTAGGAAATCCTCTGGCATCTCTTGGAGGCAACCTCATATTTCCAACATAATGCAAATTCTATTCAATTCATCTTAGAAGCACACATTTCAGAATGTTTCACTGATGTTTAATGAGTGGATATATGAAAGCACACCAGAGAAGTGTGTAGCTATTAATCCTAGATAAAGCCCTTCCTAAACTGAAAGAGAGATCATGCTGCTTATGCCTTAAAAAATTATCTTCAGGTGTTTGCCTTTGTTTCCAGGGCTTTTGGTTGCAATCAAAATGACCTCAACATATTTTTTTAAGAATTAGGAAGAATGAGTAAATAGCTCTCTTTCTCTCACATTACCATATGATATATAATTTTGTATACATCTTAAAAGCTGAAACAATTATTTAGTTTATACGTCTAGAAGTAGACTTTCTTATTTTGAGAAAAAAAACATAATTAACCAAGAATTAACATATCTTATTCTAAGACACAAGATAATTCACAGTAACCACTTTTATCTGGAGAATCTCTCATCAGAATAAACCTTTTCAGCTGCAAAAAATCTGGAGGACCATTACAGATAATTCTAATTTGTAATTTAAGTTGGGTCATCTAAAATAGGGTTCTTGAAATTGTGAGTACTTGGTAGGGTTTCATAAGATACTAAAGGGAAAAAAAAACATTCATCCAATTTTCTATCACTAGAATTTTGCCTCTTGATCAGTTGTTCTGGCAATTTTTTATTTTAAATGACTAAACTTCATAACTTGAAAAACTTTGAAAAGCCTTAATTTAGTAATCACTTCCAGATAAATTTAGGAAAAAATAATGAACCTTGCCAACAGGATCCAACTGCATCCCTATGTTCCAGTATGTAAAGATTCGCTGCAGATTTTAATCTTTTTTTTTCTTTTCCTGGATAATCACTAAACAAATAGACAAACCAAAGAATTATCTGGTAGAATAAACATTAGAGGAAGGGAGGGAGGGAGGGAGGGGAAGGAGATTGGAAGTATACTTATAAATATCTAATAGCTCTGTGTATAATCTCTTTCTGATTATCCATCTATATGATTAATTGCACTCAATAATAACTTCAGAGGTGGTATTCACTTACCTTCCCTATCAGTTCGCAAATGTGAGTGTGCACACATCCGTGCATGCACTCAGCCTTCGGCGCATGCACTTTGGCTAAGACAAGTGCCTAAATGGGATGCCATTGAGCCGGGTTGGGTGGGTGGGCCATGGTGATTTCTGCTACCAGTTTGGGCAAACTGGTCCGAACTAGCGGAGTACCACCTCTGAATAACTTGATGACACATATTTCATATTTTAAAGAAATGTACTGTATGTAGGGAGAACTCTTGCCTCAGCTCTGCGCCCTTTTTAACCCTCACTTTTTAATTGACCTGCTATTGCACCACTATTTCCTCACTAATATTAAAATCAAGTCTCCTGACAGCAGATCCCTTTTCCCTCTAGCTTTCCTTTTAAGAAAACTGTTTATAGCCTGGCATGCTTTTTCACTGGGACCTTATAGGAGACAATATATTTCTAGCTAGACCCATACTACACTAAGAATCAAGAGAAGCTTTTTTTAGAACAAAAAAGAAAAGGCAAAAGAAAAGTCTTTAATGAACTTGTACTCATAGGAAGCAACAGTACAAGAGATGTCAGTGCACAGTCACAAAATTAATGTGAAAAAAATAATTATTCCCAAAAAGCAATCAGCTCTTATAGGAGGTAAAAAGAAAGAAAGAAAAAATCTCTTTTCAATTTTTTTAAAAAAAGATCCCCCCACACAAGAGAATGGGATGTCGTGTGGGGAGATCCTTCTCTTTCTACTTAACTAAAACCAACCGCTCTGAACTAAAAGTGAAAGCAAAGTGAACTAAGAGAATAGAACAGAGCAGAACTTTAAAAAGATTGATGTTGTGGACTTTACTTCACAGGCAGGCAAGCAAACAGAACTTACAGTCCTACATTGATTGAGTCCAATAATCCCTCACAGCAGTTTCAGATCAGAATGGCTCCTTAAAGTGCTAAGTGTTCCTTAAATCCACTCAGATTATTCCCCTCTAATCCAGCCTACTCCAAAAGGAGTCAGGGCAGGGCCAATCTTTGCTAGCATATAGGCCGAGAGTTTGAATAGAAGCGATAGGGGCTCAATACTTGATCTTTCCACACCATCTGAATTTTGGATCTGATCAGAATAGAACTGGAAAGGACCTTTGAAGACTTCTAGTCCAAAACCCTGCTCAAACAGGAGACCCTATACCATTTCAGACAAATGACTGTTCAGTCTCTCCTTGGGAAGATCCTGGGAAGAACAAAACATTCAGAACATATGTAATCTGTTTTATGAACAAATAATTCAGAGTCTGTTGTTCTATGAAAAGGGTGGTTTATGCACACAATATTTTACGAATAGAATAGAATAGAATTCTTTATTGGCCAAGTGTGATTGGACACACAAGGAATTTGTCTTTGGCGTATATGCTCTAAGTGTACATAAAGAGAATAAAATACATTCATCAAGAATAAAAAGATACAATTAGGTGTGTGGGTATGTGTGTGAATGATAGAACTATATAATTTTATCCTAAAGAAATAGTTATCTCTAGAGTTGCGAACTCTCTGTGGCAAGAAATGTTCAGGCAGAGGTTGGATGTTTGTACATTGCAAATGCTATGCTCAGAATATTCTGCATCATTCAGTCAATTGGACTGAATCATCTCCAATGGTCCCTTTTTGAAAAAAAGAAATATTTGAGCAAGGGAAAAGAAATAATACAGCTGAAAGTTTGAGTTTAGAGCTTCTTTGCAGATCCCTGCATTAGCAAGAACATTTGAAAAATATTTTAAGTTATTTATTGACTAATCCTAAAGTAGAAACTTATTTCACATAGGAGGTAAAGAGAATGAATTATATCTCACCTTCAGTTTGATGGGGGTTTCTTGTGGTTCCCCCCCCTCCCTACTGATTTGTGGCCGAGAAAAGGATTAGAAAAAAAGTAAACTGTTTCCATTTAACAGAGTCATGTGGTAGCTGGAAGAGTGTGAATGGAGCCGTGTTCAATACACTATGGTGCTGTGTCCCAAATATGAGTAACAGTAGCATCTGGACATACAAAGCTGACTCATGGCATATCTTCCTGCCCCTGGAAAGGACTCATCCTTAGTAGTGAAATGACATTGCCTTGACCTATTATTCAGCTTCCCAGAGAAGAGCTTACACTCGGGTCTTTGTATTTCCCAACCAAAGGAAGCTTTGGATGAATGGCCCATTCATCATTCCCACTTCATTAATTCAAGCTTTCCCTCTGTGTTGTTGCTTTATTATGCCCAACTGTTAAGAAAGAAGCTAAATTTAGCAAAGGCAAATAAGATAATTCTTCCCTCCTACTTTTAGAAAGTTAGATCCTAATAACAACCTAGCTCGTTCTGAACATATACTCTTCAAAGTGGGAAAGAGATTAATAGTCTCTGTAGTTCCAGAGATAACTTACTCTAAATAATGTGTGCCTGTATCACATTGTCTTCCTGTTTTTTATCTAGCTGTCTTCTTCCAGGGCGCAGATGGTAACAAACAATGGTTCTAAATGTAATGGGGAAAAAATCTTCAGTGAAATGAAGAGACATTTTGAATAAAGGATTCAATCATTTCTACTCTGTTCTTTAAAAATGACATGATAAAGAGACAAGGTTGATACCCAGATAAGTAGGCTCATCAGGAAGAAAATATAAGAGGAGCAGACAGAGAGAGGGGTTATACATACAGCAAGTCAATCCAAGAAGGTTTTCTATAAACAGGCCAATGGACCAACACTATTAACTTCAGGTGTGAATACCAATGAAATTTGATCTACCCAAACCCAGTAGAGTCTTCCTTCAGAAATTAGCTCTATCAGTTTTAGCTATTTGTAGCATTTATATATAACTTTGTTTTTGATACTCTACTTTCAGATACCATATTTTCAGGGGATGGATGGAAAAGACTTCAGAATGGATCAGAATTTGGTGGATCTAAAGTGGGAAGTCATGTGCATTCTTCCTTGCCATCATTGTTAGGATTTGACAACACAGGATGTGATGTTTGTGTACCTTCCTCTGGGCTTTTCCTCACCTGAAGAGAAGTATAGATTTCAGATTATGTCACTGGACCAGTTATCCAAATGAACATTCTTGGCAGTGTGAACTTGACTGCACTCAATCTTGGCCAAAGTCCTTTATCACCATTCTTCAATTAAATAGTCATAATTTATTAATTTTTGTGTTTATATTAATCTGCCTGATAAGAAGAATGAGAACCAATATAAAAGCCCCATGCACTTTGATTACAGACATAGCTCAGGGAGAAATACAAGCTACAGCAACAATCTGCAGTACAATCAGCGAAGTTAACCACAAATAACTCAACAGCATTTCACAGACTACCTGGACTAATTTGTGGACAAGGATGACTTTTGACATTTGAGAAACATTTTATGGATTTCACTGTTGAGTGGCTGATTTATGCCATTTTAGCTACACAACAGAAGAGGAGGCAAAACACTGCTTTTTATTCATAGAAATGTCATATGTCACACAATGACTTCAGTCCATTCAATATTATGTTCTTCTATCTAGTCTTCATGCTCCTATGCCTGATTAATAATAAAATGGAAGACACTGTTCTCCCTCCATGCCATAAAACCATATCTGGATTATTCAGCAATCAAGTCTGTGGCCACTGTTTTCTCTGTCAGAGGTGGGAAAGCAAGAGGCACATACATGAATGAGTGAAAACCACTCATTGCTTAATGGACTTACAGTCCTCTAGAGAGCATTGGATAACTGCATGAATACACCTGCTTGTCTTTTGCAGCTTTGAGTTGTCTAGCTGAGGAAGCTGGGGGGAAATGCACAGAGGCAAGTGGCTTGCTGCTGAACAAACAACCAATATTGGTTGGTGACAGATCATGTGCATTTATCCATTTATTTTAGATGACTGCATTGTTAAATCTAGAAGATGGAAATACTCTCCTGGTGAAATGCTGTTCAGAACTGCTGATGCTAGACTGATGTTGACGAATACAAATATGCTGCCCCTAAATATCTGACCCAATTGAGCTAGGATCCAATAGTATCATCTTGGCACAAACATAAAGTATTGATCTACCTCCAGGCTAATCATTACCTCATGCATATGGATCACCAGTGACTATAAATAAGCTTTATGTGGAAATACCTTTGGAAAACACATTTGGGCTTAGAAATGTTCCAGTCTGGACCTCCAGAAACATGCTACCTATCAGCTTAGGAAATGTTGAGTTTGAAATGGAATACAATACCCATTAGTATTAGCATAGTTATGTTTGTAACTAGCTTATTTTCCACTGAAAGCAGCTGATCTGATTTTTCTCTCCAATCTGGGGAATATCAAAGGATGGGTACTCCCATTCCACCCCTGCTCAGTTCTCACCATATCCTTTTGTTATCTTCCCTCTGTTGGTGTTTTCTCACCGTCACAAAAATCAACTGCAGGGACAGGTGAGGAAACAAGAAACAAAATTCCAAGAACCTCCTCTATGCCATCTCAGGATCAATAGGATTATATTTTACTATGTTTATAGTAATATTTTCATCTTGGTTTTTCACAATGGGTAAGAGTAGCTTTTGCCCTGTGGGGATGTTTCAATGCTCTATTATGTTTTCATTATTAACTATGGCTGGAATTATTCCATTCTTTGTTCTACTGGGCTTTTGTTTTAATGGTTTTAGTTTATTTGTTTTTATCTGTGATTTAATTATTTTGTATTGGTCTTAGTTTTTTTTAATTGTCTAAATAGACCATCACCTAGGGAATCTATGTTATAGTATAAGAGAAAGAGAATTGGATGGATAGATGGATGGATGGATGGATGGATAATAGGCAAGCAGGCAGGCAGACATTGAAATGACTGAGCATAGCCTAACATGATCAGTGGGGAGAACAATCCATTTTTGTACTCAGTATTGAGGAACAAGTACATGAAAAAGACTCAAGGCAAGATGAAATTTTGAACTGGAGAATTGTACAAAAAGAACTCTAGCATCGAATTCAAATTTGTTTCTAAAATGCAGGCATCAGCTTTTTGATATATTGCAGTCATTAAGGGAAATTTATAACGCATGCAGGTAGCATATATCTTTGTTTCGTGAAATATTGTTTTCATATATTAAATAATGTAGCTCTTAGTTCAATGAAGAAGGTACACATCCATTTTCAGGCACCGGCTTCATTATTTCATATATGCAGGCAGACAAAAACCCAGAGTTTTCAATTAATTTTCACCTGCTTTCATGGAAAAATATTATTTAGTATGGGCTTATTTTGCCAGATGAACACTGATTGATCTTGTCAGGAGAAAATCAACCACATTTAGCCACTTGTAAGGAAAAACACTCTGAACAATATCTTCAACAAGTTCCTTCGGCTACAGAGTCGGGCTGTCAGAATCAATGTGGCACTGCAACTCTCTAAGTAATTTCCATTTAGACGTGAAAGCAGTTATCTTCAACTTTGTGGGCTTTTTTTCTTCTTTTCTTCTTTTTTCCCCCCTTTTCTCTGTGTGTGTTTTTTTACTTGTCCTCTACCCATCTAATACTACTCAAATGTCACCGGCTCACGTACATTTACCACACTCCAATGATTCCTGTCCTCTGGGGTGACATGCCTATAGCACAAATGCTGATTACGCATTTTATGTTGCAATGTGACACTCTTCAACAAATAACAGAAATGGGCTTTTTGTAATGGGGGCGGGGGGTAGGTGATCCGATTGTCACTTATTTATAGTGATTGGAGACAGATGATAATTCAGGAGAAACTTACATGTTTCCTGTTTTCCAATAACAGCAGACTTTACTTTCTTAAACTTTTGTGTATATTTGGTATATTTTTATGAAAAGACATTGAGTATTATAATTGGTTTGTTCATGGAACATTCAGAAGGTAGAGTGCCAAATGCATATGGAAACAAAGACTCTTTGGGCTGGGTTTGCATCTGGTGTTTATAATGTGGAATATTTTTATTTAGGGTCAAGATATCAAATATCCTGTCAGACAACAGTAATGGCACTAGACTTTCTATAGTAAGTCTTGAGATGTTCTACTATCAAATGCATTCTATGCAATCATTGCTGGGTATTGTAGAGTAGAAAACTGTATGCATAGGGCAAAATTTCCAAAGCAAAAGGGAATGCATATACTCAAGAAAGAGAATGGTGCTTATAAAAAGCATAATTTTAGAAAACAATAGTTAATAACGCAAAAAAGTCCCCTAAGATAAAGGAGTGACTCAAAATAGATTTTTTTTCCCAACTGTCTAGAATAAAGAGCCAAGGTTACATATCTTGTGGGGGAAAGTTGGCGGAGGGGACAGGACTTTTACAATTGGAACTGTAAACATTAAAGATATCTACCTTAACTTTCTAAGCCAAAGGTGAAACAGGGTGAAGGGGTGCACAACAATTTCATTTGTCTAGTATATGAGATATGCAAATGAATCGCGGGAAGTGACCACAAAGTCCTAATAGTATTGTTGAGATTTTTCAAATAATCTACTCTTCTGCCATTTATGGTTTGTTAGCTAAGAGTCAGCACTTTGAACTGGACTTGGATCTGTTTCAAGATCTATTGAATCTTGAAAGTCTTATATAATCTATAAAAGATATACAATCCAACAGAATGGCTTATGCATTTTGATCTAGTATAATTAGACAGAACCATGTAAAACAGAAATGTAGATATGAGTTGATGATACACACACACACACACACACACACAGACACATATATATATATATATAATATATTATATATTATATCACACATACACATACATACACATATATATTATATCACACATACACATACACACACACCAGAATACTATAGGGTTATTTTATGTTATTATATATAGGAGCAGATTATCTCCTGTTACAGTATTTAGTTGGGCGGAGGTTAATTGAAAAGATTAAGAAATAGATTAAAAAGTTTCTTAAAATGATTAAGAAACTTCATAACTGCAACTACTTTGTATAGTTTCTCTTATTCAGAAAGAAATTACTCTTAAAACATCCCAATCAATATTTCTTATTGAAAAAAGGAGTTATATTTTTTTTTAAAAAAATAGGCAGAGTATTGGTGTCTACAGCAGGATCTGAGTGATTTTTCCTGCATGATGATGAATAGAATATATGAGTTAGCCCCATTGTTGTTGGGCCTGATATCCAAACTCTCGTACGCTTGAACACCTCAGAAGATATTTGCATCTACACATTGTGCCAAACTTTTTGTCACAACTGGAAGCCATCTTTTACCTTTGGGACTTCAGGTCTGCCACATTTTCTATTATGGGAAAATGGGAGAGGGGATTATACAGAGAATGGCTGATACATAGTCAAAATAACATTCTTTCTCAGAAAGTCAAGGCCATCTTGCCCTGCAGTTGTAATGAGGTGACTGGGAGGCATCTCCAGTTTTGGATGGTGCCTGATTGGATCATGTGATTGACATGTGGGTGCTGGGCAGAGACTTGAACTTACTTTTGGGTGGGGAAAACCTGAAAACTTTCAGATTCGGATTTTCCTAGATGTGCCAATATGACATCTCTAATAAAATGGAACTTTGAGGAAACTGAAGCCTCGAAGTCTTCTTTCATTGCAGGTGTTACTTGGAACACTGACACTCTTCTTATAGGAAATATCTGTACACCAATGCATTGACACCAATCCAGGTCAGAATTTCTTCCTGCGAACAAATCAAATATGTTTTCCTTTTCACTGTATGTCTGCAGTTTACAAATATCTCTAGACCTCCTCAGAGTTTGAGATTGTTCCTATAAACTTAGAAGCAGCTGGGGGAGAAAGGAGGATACAAGGAGCATTACACATTGCTGGCTGTAGCTTATTTTCTCAGTCTTAAAATTTAGATTTTTCTGAAATAAGGTCACCCTGAACAAAAAGGAATTTAGTTTTCCTCCAACATGCATATATTGTTTGGTAAGTAATGACTTATTGAGACAATATATTATTTGCTTGCTTGTTTCATGTTGTGATTAATCCTTTCACTAGCTCTGGAAGTAATAGGCCCATACAAAAACAACATTAACTGGGACAGTGCTTACAAATGAATAGTTTTGTGCAAGCCCACTTTGGCATCCTAGAATGTAAGGGTTGAAATGGATTATTTAATTCAATCCCCTAGCCATTACAAGAATTCAATTCTTCCATGATAACATCAGCAATAACATTAACTAAGAAAGCATAAAACATATCAGACAGAGTTCAGCAATAAGTATGCTTCTTTATTATCTATAAAAACCCTTCCCAAATATTTAAGTATTCTTGTATAAAAGCACTCCAATAGGCAATCAGTGGCCATTTATTCACTGGACAAACATTATTCTCTGCAGGAACCTCATAAACTCATCCCCAGTATCTGACTGAATCAGAAGAGCAAAAAAGCCTTCACATATCTTTCATGCATTCACAAATATAAGAAATAAAGTTTTGCAGGTGTTTTATGTAAATCTTCTTTTGCTGACTTATAAATCCATGTCGGCATTGTTAACATCTGATTGCAAGTGGGGATTCAAATGTTAAATTCCATGCTAGGCAACATGTAGTGACAATAACATCTCTAAATATGTAGAGATGTTAGAGTAAAAGGGCCAAATTTGGTTTTCTTCTTTGCATGCCAGCCATGAACTGAAAGAACTTCCTGGAAAGAATTTGGTTATGAAAGCTCACTCTTATTAAAGGCAAAGGTGCCCCTTGCACATATGTGCTAGTCATTCCCAACTCTAGGGGGTGGTGCTCAAAGCCGAAGAGCCAGCAGTGTCCAAAGACATCTCTATGGTCACGTGGCCAGCATGACTAAATGCCGAAGGTACACAGAATGTTGTTACCTTCCCATCAAAGGTGGTCCCTATTTTTCTACTTGCATTTTTACATCCTTTCAAACTGATAGGTTTGCAGAAGCTGGGACAAGTAATGGGAGCGCACTCGGTTACACTGAGCTAGAGATTCAAACCACCAAACTGCCAATATTTCTGATCGCAAGCTCAGCATCTTAGCCACTGAGCCACTAATGTGAATGCAAATTTCTTAACTTGGTTTGAGAGATGGGTTCCAGCCTGCCTGGGAAACAATCTGAAAATCATGGACCAGAACAGGCCCTAGAGCAGAGGTGTCAAACTCACGGCATCACAGTAGCATCCTGTGATGTATCCTGACCTCTCCCCCTTTGCTAAATCTTATGTGGGTGTGGCCAGTGCGTGATGCATCTGGCCCATGGGCTGAGAGTTTTACAGCCCTAAACGGTAAGAAAATATCTACTATATTGCTGATTTTGCTATTTATTTATACTTTTTGATATTATTTGTTGGGCCTTTTCAAGATAGCTGTGCTTTGACTTTTGAGTTAGGACTTCGTATTCACAGAATCGCCTTCTGTGCTTGCATTTTAGTTAAGCCATCAGCTTTATAGTTGGAATTTTTGAAGTATAACTTCAAGCTTTTCTTGTTTAAGCTCTTGGAATCTTAAATGCAACATCTTTAAATAATTCTTCAGGTTAAAAAAAATGTGTTGCTCTTGTTTAACACATACAGAAATATATGATAGGTTAAAATAAGAAAAAGCATATTCCAAGATTATAAAGTTGGTGTGGCATGGAACACTATTTATACAATTGAGCAACATGCTTTTACACAAAAACTTGATGAGTTGATCTTGCATCATGCATAAGAAGGAACTTATTGATCTGTCCATTCTGGATTTGTAAAGTGGCTTCAGCATAAGTTTCCTTTTATTCTTATCTCAATGTCACATCTCATGTTTTATAGATATTTATGAACAGGCAATGTGACAGCACTATATTCTCTTTGAAATAATAAAATGTTTGTGTCAAACATTGTAATCAATGTATATTTTTGTGAGATAGCTTTACATAGGTAAAACCATTCTCACAAACCTGTGCAGTGTTTTTCATGAACAATTTTACTGTCATATTGCCAAGGTCCTCCCATGTATGAATCAAACATTAACATTTATTGTTTTAATCTATACTATAGAATAAACATTTTCAGTTGCTCCCCACCCTGAATTTCTCTAATGTGGTGCCACTAGATGCCAGGATCAGAGTTAGGGTAAAGAATATTTATTGCTTTCTGTTACATTATCAGTTAGCTTCTTCTTCCCAGAATCCTTTCTATTTCATTGGCCTGGGACCAAATGCTTTTTATGGAAACTTTCTATCTTTTGTTCACCAGTGTTCTTATACAAGTTGTGCAGAAGGCACTTTGCTTTATTGAAGGCTCGCTGTGTATCAGGTTTTTGCCTTATCAAGGCACAGAAACCATATGCCAGTGTGGCTATGGCAAAGTGGGTGAGTATATATGCTAATATGAGTGTGAAGAAAGTCAGATTGATGCTGTGGCCCAGCAGGAGCCATTGGAGTTGCCACCAGACTCCAACAGCGAGGGGCCCTATGAGTCGGCTCTGGAAGATGTGATGGACCCTGGACAGGGTTCCAACTCCGAACAGGGCACAGAGAGGCTGATTGGCCACCAGGAGGTGCCTGAGGCCTGGAGCAGCGGTGAGAGCCAAAGGGAGCATGGTCCAAAAGTCAAGCCTTGGAGCAGTTGGGAGGAGACAAGGAGTTGGTCCTGGATGCCCAGCAATGGAGGGCTAATAGGCATAAAGAACAGTTACGCAGTTACAGGAGATAATTGAACTCAGCTGGTAGTAGTTAGGCTCCTCTCAAGATTATAAAAGGAATGGCTTTCCACAAGCTCATCGCAGGAATCAACATATGGAGAAGCTATCGTGGCTATCTTGGCAGGCTGGATTGCTGCCAAAGTCTAGCCTGTGCTGGATTGGTGCCAAGGTCTAGTCTGTTAATAAATCCTTGAAGTATCTTTGTCTTGGCGTGCTTTGGCGTATGAAGAGGGTGGTCAGAACAGGTTGATATGGTAGCTAAGGCACCAGGCTAGAAATTGAGAGACCATGAATTCCAATCCTGGTTTAGGCATAAAGCCTTTAGGGCGTCCTTGGGCAACTCACTTTCATTCAATCCTAGGAAGAAGGTAAAGGCAATTGACTTCTTTTTAAAAAAAAAACTAGGGTGGCTAGTCCGGGAAATTACCTGGAATTAGCACCTATTCAAAGAAACCATGAATGAATGAATGAATGAATGAAGGAAGGAAGGAAGGAAGGAAGGAAGGAAGGAAGGAAGGAAGTATGGAGTTGCTTTCAAAGATTGTTCACTCAAAGCACTGTTGAAGTGAAGCACCCAGTCAACTGTTTGCCCAACTAAATTGCTCATATCTTCATGATCCAATTAGTATTGCAAACAACTTGAAGCCCTGGAAAAGCATGATATAAGTCAACACTGGGCATACACAACCTTCTGAAATTTTAACTCAGATTTGTGGTTGGGTGATTTCTACACTAGAAATGCACCAATATATTTTTCAAAGAGTAGATTTTCAATAATGACAACAAAAAGAGCACAGCTGAAAAAAATCCAACGGAAATTTTTTTTTACTTGGGATTTAAGTGACAAGTGAGAAAAGCAATAGCACTTAGACTTATATACTACTTCATACAATCCTTTACATTACAATATTCTCTAAGCAGTTTACAGAGTCAACATATTATCCCCAACATCCAGGTCCTCATTTTACTGACCTCGAAAGGATGGAAGGCAACCTTGAGCTCAGGATTGAACTGGCAGTGGGCAGAGTTAGCCTGCAATGCTGCATTCTAACCACTACAAAACCATGGCTCACAGAAGCCATGGAAGCTGCAGAAACCTGGACTAATAGTTATATTCCAAAAGCCAGGGCATTAATAATTAAATATCACACTTATAAACAGTATATTCTTTTATCAGATTGATGGTGTGTACCTTTAAGTCGTTGCTGACTCCTGGTGACTTCATGGATTACGCCTTGCAGTTTTCATTGCAATATTATGGAAGTAGCTTGTTGTTTGCCAAGATCCATAAAGACATTTTGGCAAGTCGTAATATGACATTTCTGATATAATGATTCTATACATTTAATTTTATTGTTCCGTAGAAAACCATGCCATCCAAACTTCACATCATGTCATTTTAATTCTCAAACTCTAAATAACTCTAATATTCTTGTTTATTAGCAAAACCCACTCTTTCATGCAGACTAAGCAGCAGGTTGCCACATGCAATTTCAAATCAGGCAGTCCCAATTTTCCTTCATCCTTTGCATCCTGAAGTTTTTTTAAATAAAATTGTAACACTTGTCTATGCCTTCCCTTGCTATAAAAACTTTTGGCACATATCTTTCTGCCATTGTTTAAATAGTACATCAGTTGTAATGATAACCACTATTTGAAACAAAGCCATCATTCTTGGAAACACACTTATTTTTATCATAGAAATTCTCTCCAAGAATAATATTTATAATTTCTCCCATCTTCGCATCTCCTTATTCCATGTCTTCATGTAATTATTGTGATATAACTTACAATGCATGTTAGTCACAGTTTTATAAACATATTTCACTTTTTTCTCAATCTTAAAACTCTTTTCCCCATCAGTTACATTTGTTTTTGCATTTTCATGTCCTTTGTTAACATCTTTGTCTTTTGTTTGCTAATTTTGAGCCCTATCTAACACCACTAAATCCTTGTTTCCATTAACATTGTTGTTCCTTCCACAATTATCATGAGATGAATTTACTTCTAATAAATTAATTTGTCTGCGTTTGTAAAGTCTCTTACACATCATTATTCTCATTTGCAGCATTGTCGTGTGCTATGCAATAAAAAAATTTCTTTGTCCCACAAAAACAGACTAGGTGCCATCAAATCAGTGTTGACTTTTCCTGACTACATGAATAAAACATTCAGGGCCTTTCAAGGAAACTACATGGACTAGTCCAGGCAATTACCTGGAATTAGCACCTAGTCCAGGGGTCAGCAACCCACAGCTCTGGAGCCGCATGTGACTCTTTCATCTCTTTGCTGTCTACCTGTCGCTCAAAATATGTGTCACAAGCACCAATGTGTGACACCCACCACCACGTGATTTATTGAGCTTTTCAACCCCCAGTAGGCCAATCATGGATAAATCCAAGAAAAGAAAAGTTTCAGAAGAAAACTTTTAATTCAAATACATATGCTAGTTCTATGGCCACTCAGGAAATAGTCAGGCAAGGGAAGGGTTTTGTGGCTCCCAGTGTTTTCTTTTCTGGGGAAAATGGGACCAAATGGCTCTTTGAGTGTTTAAGGTTGCCAACCCCTGACCTAGTCAAAGGTACTATGACTATGTATTATTCCAATAGTGCACTTATGTTGGTTTGTTTATTTTACTTTTTCTCATACCCTTTACAGAAGATATTATTTTATGGTCCTTTCCTCTTACATAAAATAAGCACATTCTTCAAACCTACTGTATATTGTTTTGTCTATATTTTAGTACTCCTAGATAAAAAGTACCACACTCTAAATGTCCAGCATTGGTATAAAGTAAAAAGTTGAGAACTCTATGTCTTTCTGAAAATAAAATTAGATAAGGTCCAGTAATTTAATGATTGCCTTCTGAGCTGTCTTAAACTGTGGAAGCACTAAAAGGTTACAGAGTGCTGCTCTAAATTAGCCAAATGATTCATGTGACACTCAGTTTGCTGGCTTCTTTATTTTATAGCTCAATCCTAATCACATTTATCTACCAGTAAATACCATTGATTTCAATAGAACTTTCTCCAGAGTACATATGCTTATTGCGGTAGCTTCTGATAGATCACACAATTGTCCAAAGCAATATCTCATGATTGTTGGTTGTATTAATCAACACCAGATAGTCACTTTTAATTACTCTTAAGAACTATTTTAAAAGTTTCTATACTTCTGGAAAATGTGACTATCTTGTACATATTTTGCAGTAGTAGGACTAAATAGAAGGCTGGTGTCTTGGTACACCAAAGACACAGGATTTGGGAAATAAGGCAGTAAGAGACCACTGCTATGTACAACACTTGAGAATGAGGAGTTATTACAGAGAACCATGAGGAGGCAGGCCCAGAACATAAAGTTTAAAGTATGTGGATAGGGAAGGGCCAGCATTGCCAACTAATGTGTGTGTGTAGCAGACTACAATGTTTTATCAGATGTGTAATAGAAACAGGAATAGTTAGTTCATGACTAATTTTATAAAGCTGTATTTAACTTATCCTGACTGAGATATCCAAGGAATTCCAACAAGGATTGTGTTCTAATGGGACAGTAATTTTCAACCTCTGTAGAGTGACATAGAACTATATTACAACTGCCATGGTGGCACAGTGGTTAGAATGCAGTACTGCAGGCTACTTCTGCTGACTGCCAACTGATAGCAGTTCAGCACTTCAATTCTGACTGGTTCAGGGTTGACTCAAACTTCCATCCTTCCGAGATCAATAAAATAAGGTCCCAGATTGTTGGGGGAAATATGCTGACTCTTTAAACTGCTTAGGGAGGGCTGTAAATCACTGTGAAGCAGTTGCTATTGCTATATTACAAAAAAGCTGTTATTTCAGTAGTTGTTGGGATCTAACTAATGGCTCAATGATCTTAATGCCTGTCCTACTGGTGGGCAATTCTGAAAAATTAAATCTCTTGCATAACTGAGGGACTTGTTATATATTGCAAAAAAGCTGTTATTTCACGAATTGTTGGGATTTAATTAATGGCTTGATAATCTTAATGCCTGTCCTACTGGTGGACAATTCTTAAAAATTCAATCTCTTGCATCACTGAGAGGCTCTAAAGGTTTTACTTTTTGTGTCTTCGGATAGTAGTGTAAATATAACCTCAAGCTGGAAAGGTACAAAATGGGTGAAAAGCAGTGATCTGGAGTTTAGGAGATCTTACTCCATCTTCAAGACATTGCTGTGACTCTTGGGACATGACAACACTCTTCCCTTTTTCTTATATCCACAAGAACCAGTTTCGCTAGTGGTTAAATGTGCCAGACTAGACTGTGAGTTCAAGTCTTACCTTAAGCACAAAGCTGGGTGACCATGGATCAGTAATTCTGGGTGACCAAGGGTCAGTAATTCTCTCTCATCTTCAGAAAAAAAACAGACAATGGCAAATCATTCTGCAGGTACTTTTTAGCAGACAACACTGAGTCAACACAGGCGAAGAACAAACAAACAAGTATATAACAAAATACATTTAAAAAAATGAGAAGCAGCAAAAGTGCAGAAGTTATTTAATGGAATGCTGAATAGGAATAGAGTTTTCGAACTATTTTAGCTTAGAAAGGTGAAAAAAAGAGGGCATGTTCAAATATTTAAATATTTAAAATCCAGAAAAATGTGAAATATTTCCCCCCTATCATAATGTTAAAATGTAGGCCCAGTCACTGACATGTGTCAGGACATTCAAAAATACTACGCACTCAGTTATAATACATTTTATACAACACAAAACTACTTTACAGAATGTGCTGCTTTCAGAAATGAGTATAAGCTATCAATTATGTGGTTTCAAAATGGCCTAGGCCAATTAATGAAGGATAAAGCTATCAATTATTGCTAGTCATGATGATTATAGACTAATTCCTGCGAGCCAAAGACAATGTAACTTTCATACTTGTTGCTAGGTAGCAGTAATGGAAGAGAATTAATTTCCTGGCTGTGTCCATTTAGAATTGCGGCACTCAATGTTGTATTAGATAAGTTTATAGGTTTATAGGTTGATTAACAGGACTCTTCTTAATTTATTAACTATTTGTAGAAGATAAGTTCTCTTCACTTAGATTCTAGGATGTGATAAGAACAACAAAACAACAACAAAAGAAATTCTGTTGATAAAGATGGACAACAGATGCAGACTGGACTCTATCCCCCCTACTGCCACTCCAATATCTCCCACAACTCATTTTCCATTTTTTTATTTGTCAGAACTTTTGCTGGGTTGTGGAACAATCTTGAATTTTACCAAATATGTATCCTGGTCCCAATTTGCACTTAATGTTGGACTAAAGCTGGTTCCTATCAAGCATGGCAAAATCAGGAAGTCTAGGCAGTTCAAATGAATACAAAATGTAAACGTGTGCTCTTTATAAGAATCTGAACTATCAACAGATAAAGCACATAGGAAGTTGATAAGAGTCAATGGAATTCAAGATGAGCTGGACTTAGATCTCTTGTGAGGGCACTTGAGATTGATGATGCATTTGATCCCACCCTCAGGCTCAGCCTGATAATTTTCTACAGTTCTTTTTAATAAAATGTATGTTTTATTAGTAGCTGTTTAGCTCTTTGTTTCACAATAATTTTTATTTTAGAAAACGTTGCTATATTTATATTTATATCCCCAATTGCACTTATTCATTAAATTAGTTTGGTATTGCTTTGCAATTACAGTCTATTTCATCTGTCAACATTTTTACTCAACAAGAGTTATTGTACTCATATGTACATTGTGTATTTCATTTATATATTTTCTTATACTTAAGTTCTGTTGACTTTAATTTGTCATCAAATAAATCATTCATATCTAGATCATTTTTTTTCCCTCTGGCTATTTCTATTTGTTATGACTTTGTTTACTGGAATCACCATATTTTTATTTTTTCTGCCTTTCATTGTTTACTCATGCAATTTTGTAGAGGGAGGGAGGGAGGGAGGGAGGGAGGGAGGAAGGAAGGAAGGAAGGAAGGAAGGAAGGAAGGAAGGAAGGAAGGAAGGAAGGAAGGGGCAATGTCTAAATTTTTTGGCATTGTCCAAAAATGTCCCCAGTCACAGCACTATTGTGAATTTAGGAAGGAAAAAGGTGCATAGTCTTTCCTGCATGTGACACCATTCTCTACTACAACTAGAGCAGAGGCAGTTGGCACCACAAAGGGGAGAAAAATATCCATGCCAAGTTAGCTTTGTTTTGGCTCACAAAAAGATCACTTTAACTGAGATGCAGAAAAGAGCTCTGAGTATACAGCATGGAACCCAGCTATTCAGATTTATTACACAAATATAAATGTTGTGGGAATCCAACCAAACCATGTTCCTTCTATAAATCACATTTTAAAAAGCCATAGGTTACCATGACATACTAACTAGATCAATAATATAATATTAAAATATACTGCACATTCATTTTAGAAATTAAATCTATCACCTTTCAAAAAGTTAATTTTTAAAAAAAATCGACACAGCATAGACATTTCTGTATCTTATAGCCATTTAACTAAATATGAATGCTGGTAAATTTGAAAATGCTAAAAAAAACCAGGGATGGGAGTGGGGATGACAAATCATCTTTAAAGTAAGCCATCCAGTTTGATATTTCTGAATAAGGAGTTAGCCTACTTTCCAAATAAATAAATATAAGCTCATGGTGACAACCTTATTAAAAGATGGACACCAGTTATCCTTATATCCCTTAAGTTAAGTATGTCTAATTTCCTTTGGACTCTACCCAACGTGGTTTGATTGAAATAAATAACTTGAGTGGTTAAAAACATGTTTTGTGAAACACTAAACTCTACTTGACCTCTGTTGCAAGCATATGTCCATAACAATGATGGAAAAAAAGCAGAGCTTATCCAGCTGTTTCTCTTCAAACTTTCCAGTTTGTAATCCTTCTCCACCCACAATCTGGAAAACTTTCAGGATTGTTTAACAAACCACAAGTATAGCATTAGTCATTTAAAATACATCTTAAATGCTTGAAATAAATGCCGCCTTTGCTGAAGATGATGCACTATGAAACTCTTTCAGATCTATTGAACTCCCAATAGATGGTGCTGTTAGGAATATATCTAGAAAGCCATTCTTCATGCAGATATAATTTCAGGCAATTACCTCTCTGTAGTGCAGAATGATTCGTGTCTTATGCAAGATTTCCTTTTCTCGAGTCCTACCCAGTTCTCTGCAGTTTTGAGGGTTTCACTGGAGTCATCTATCAGTATGCAGGAGACTATAGTGAAAGTAGGTCATCTCACAGTTGTAAACAGAGTGACTGCTTAGAGATGGGACCAAGACTGTGCTCTATTCAATTAAGAACTCCTGTGCCTGAGGCTCCCATACTCAGCGATAGTTTGATTACAGAATTTTTGCCTTTTCCTTCAATGTAAAACATATTTCCAAAGGTGATTTACAGAATCACATGAACAGAAAACTAATGAACAAATAGCACAATCAAGACAGCAGATTGTGCCATCTGAGATTAACTTCAGAAAAAAAAAGTTAGCATCTGAGAAAATAAGCTGGTACTTGTCGAGATAGTGAATAATCACCAAAGTTGGATCCTGATAATACTGGGGGGAAAATCAAGGTTTCTTTACATTTCTTTACATGTTACTAATATGAATGGAGGAATATATATATATATCGAACCTGGGCAACCTGGGCATATCCCAGTAAGGGTATGGCTAGCTGATGAGAGCTAAATAGCTTGTAATAGATCTATACTAGTCTCCCTTTATTTATTTATCAGCACAAACACAACACAAATATAACAAAGGCAACAGTAAAAATATTGGGTTTCTGTCTGGATGGTCTCTTATGATGAGCCGATGGACAGAGAATGGAAGTAGTGACCTTCCTCCCATATTTGGGCATACCAGGGGTTGTGACTTTATATATATATATAATATATATATATATATATATATATATATATATATATATATATATATATATATATATATATATATATATATATATATATATATATATATATATATATATATATATATATATATATATATATATATATATATATATATATATATATATATATTAGATTTTACAACCCCCGGTATGCCCAAATATGGGAGGAAGATCACTACTTCCATTCTCTGTCCTTCGGCTCGTCACAAGAGACCATCCAGACAGAAACTCAAATATAACATGTGTGTGTGTGTGTGTGTGTGTGTGTGTGTGTGTGTGTGTGTGTGTGTGTGTGTTTTATTTGTGCTGATAAATACCAGGGGTTGTAAAAATCTAATATATATATATATATATATATATATATATATATATATATATATGTGTGTGTGTGTGTGTGTGTGTGTGTGTGTGTGTGTGTGTGTGTGTGTGTGTGTACGTACATACATGTATACATATACATACACACACATACACACACATATATATATATACACACACACGCACACGCACACGCACACACACACATACATATAGTCAACACATATAAAAAAAAGTCAACAGAACCAATTACACTCACAGCTGCTATTTGATTTTTTTTACCCCACCCTGTGAACAACCTTGATTTACAATATCATTATGAAATGATAGCTACTTTTTATGGGGCTGAGGTTTTTTTTTCCCCCCCTGAAAGACAGTGAAGATTTGTCTCAACATTTATTTTAACCTAATGCCAAAATTCCACTCCAACTTAGTGCCAGACTCAGATACCCTGATCTAAGTGGAATGATAGAGGCTGTGTTTGACAAGTGATAACAGAGATGCAGGTTATGCAACAACTGAACTTGGCAAGAATGCTGCTATGATGCATAACAGTTCAATGGTTGGGTAAAGAAAGAACTTCTACAAACAGAAGATTTTAATGCATCAGAAACTTCAAATTATGAGGTTCAGGTGAGCCATGAAGGAAAACATGATTCATAGAAACTCTCACATAGGAAATGATAAAGGAACTGAAGCATTGTTCCTTCCTTTAGGTTTGGCTCCAGTCAGTAGGAGGAGAAGTTGTTCTGTAGTCATCTCTTTTGTTGGATGCTGAAGGTTTCACACTGTCTCCCCTCTTAGTCAACATATACTATCTACAACAGCACTCAACGTGTAATCATCAATGGAATTGCATCTACATGGAGGGAGTATGCAGGGGAGTACCCAAAGGCTCTGCTATTGTATTCTATTATATACATGAAACATCTGGGTGAGGCCATCTACCATTTTTGGGTTCAGTTTCATCAGTATGCTGATTATATCCATTTTCTTGTATCAGTGGTTATGCTACCATTAACTTAGGATGTAGCAGCACTTCCCCATTCAAGAATGGTGTGCAAATTGGGGGTCTTTTTGCTTAATGAGCAGCTGGCAGATGTGGCAAAAGAGGACCTTTGCACAGCTTCATCTGGTGCACCAGTTTGGCCTGATGTTAGAGAAAAATCATTGCTGGAGGGCTCAAGTGAACAATTAGCCTGGACTCATAACCTAAATACAAGAGGGTAAGGTCTGCCTCCTCCTGATGCCTTTGAAACTTATCTAATCTTTGCCAGGTAAAAGCTGTCAGTCTTGGCATAGGCATAGAACAATAAAATAGCTAATTTGAACTCTATATATACATGTCTGTTTATACCCACCTGACATTAATCTCCCTTGTCTGACAGTGTTCAGCTGGGAAAGACTAGATAAGCCTCAAAGTTATGGGGTGTATGTGTGTGTCCGACCTGCCCTTTTGTGATTTCATAGTGAGTCCAGGCTAATTCCCTATTTGACCCTTCATCTTGACTAGCAGAGTTACTCTCCAACAACTAGTAAGTATAATTAATTAAAGTACTAGGAAGACACTTCACATTATAACATTTTATATTATTCTACTTTATGCTTACTCCAGGGCTGTTTAGGTTTTTTCTTTATTATTTTAAGGTTTAAAGTTATTCTACTCCTTTAAACTCACAAGGTACCAAATAAAAAAAAAAACCAAAACAAAGACTTGAGATTTTGGCCACTAAATGCAATAACTTTCTTCCCTTCTTTGTTTATTGGTTTTCTAAAAGGGAAAAAGACAAGTCTCATAGTGGACATTGATATCTGTAGCCCCATGTGGTGATAACCATGACATATTAAAGATTGTGGCTTTGAATGTAAGGGAAGTTGATAGTAAAGATGAAGAGATGAAAGAAGGAAAAATAGACATGTGGTATGTCTGTGACAGTGGGTGGGTTGCTGCTGGTGCATGCGCAGTTACCAAAATCCAAAATGGTGGCAGCCAAGCAGCAGCGAGGGAACTGCTTTGTGGACATGGCAAGACTGGGTGGCTGCCAGTTCCGCGACCCAGACCCAGTTTGGCCGAACTGGACTGAAACAGCAGCAACCCACCTCTGGTCTATGAACATTAAAGAAAGAAAAATCATGTAATAGATCCGGTCTGGTTTTCTAAACTAAGGAAGTGAAAAGGTATGTATAAGTAATTATGAAGTTTCTAGTTGTAGCCCTATAGGGACCAGGACTACAACAGTGACTCACAATCTTATCACCATCTGTTCAGAGTATTGTAGCATACTTGCCTCAGGGTTTTCTGAGGGATATTTAGAGTTCCCATCCCCCCAAAAAAGATTCACAGGATGGGGATCTAGAAACAGAACTTCTCAGGATGACATTCTTGAATTGCAAGTGGAAGTTGTAGAAAGTGTGCTGTTAAATTTGGATGTTTGGGTGTTTGTGCTGTTTTTGGTCCTTTTTTTCTTTTCTTTTTTTGAAATTGGTCTACATGTTCTTTCAGGTGTTTCATTGATATAAATTTAAGCCAGGAATTACTTGCTTGCATAGGAAGGGTTTTAATGCCCATATTGCATTTTACAGTGTTAAATTGCCAAGAGATATACAAGGATGTTAACAAATCATATCAATCAATCAATTTTAAAAAACCAACCGAAAGGGAAATTAGTTGTTACAGTATGTCTAATTGTGAATCTGTTTGGCAGAATTCTTTCTGAAAATATATGAAAGCTGACAATGAGAAGAAATTGAAAAGTGTGATGTGGCTTCATGCCAGGGAAGAGGCAGGCAAAACAGATTTTTGCACTTCAGTGGGTTATTAAGAACATGAATTGAAAAATAAAATATACTGTGCTTTAGATTATTTAGAGATAGCAGATAAATAGTAAATAGGTTTGAATTTAAAATACTTTACAGAAATATGAAGTTGAAAGTTGGTCACTGAATGTAGTGATGGAAGTAACATGTGAGAATAAATGAAACGCTTAGTGAATAATTCAACCAGGAATCTTCTGATTGTTTAATATGTTTATTGATAAAGGTATTAATGGTTGTTGCAATGTTAATTTAGAATTGATGCCAAAAAACCAGACATAGTACATACATTTCTTTATTTTGATAGAAAATTTATTAAAGATGGAAATATGAATGGAGAAAGTTTAAGATATGTAAATGCTTGGAAAAAGATTCTGATAGTATATAGTCTATTGCAAATAATGAATGCTTTTCAGGAAAAGTAAAAATGATTATATGTAAGAGCAAGCTTTTCTCCACTTGGTTATATTGACGTGAGAACAGTGGTGGGATTCATTTTTTTTTACTACTGGTTCTGTGAGTGTGGCTTGGTAGGTGTGGCCGGGGGAGGATACTGTAAAATCTCCATTCCCTCCCTACTCCAGGGGAAGGTTACTGCAAAATCCTCATTTCCTCAGCTGGGACTCAGGAAGCAGAGAATAGATGGGGTAGAGCCAGTCAGAGGTGGTATTCACCAGTTCTCCAAACTACTCAAAATTTCTACTACTAGTTCTCCAGAACTGGTCAGAACCTGCTGAATACCACTACTGGGTGAGAGTTGAAATGTCAGGCCTAACAGTGAGAATAGTACTTAAGAAGTATATGTGATAAAAGAGAAAGAGATGTGGTCAAGAAAAAACACATGAAAGAGGAAAAATGAGCTAAGAGGAGAAGGAAACACTTTGAAATTTGTGGTTAGATGGAGTTGACATCCTCAGGAAAAGAGATTATTAAATAATATTAAAGAGATTATTAAATAATATTAAAGAATAAAAGGAGCAAAAGGTGTATGGACATGGTGCAAATAAGGAATTTGACTTGTACATGGAGCGGAATAGTGAATGGTGCTAAAGATAAACTAGATTTAGCCATCATTCCTTTTTTTTTAAGGTCATGTCTTTAATTCCTTGTTCTATTACCATAATTATTACTGTTTTTCCAAAATCTGCAATATGTTACTAACCCTGAAAGGAATACCATGATGAATACGAACCTAGAATTAAGAAGAAATTTCCTGACAGTTAGAACAATGAATCAGTGGAACCACTTGCCTCCAGAAGTTGTGAATGTTCCAACACTGGAGGTTTTTAAGAAGAGATTGGGCAACCATTTGTCTGACATGGTATAGAGCTTCCTGCCTGAGCAGGGGGTTGGACTAGAAGACCTCCAATGACTCTTCCAACTATTCAATTCAATTCTATTCTATTCTATTCTATTCTATTCTACGTATTTACTGTGCAAAACTTTGCAGTGTTTTCTCTTTCACAGGAGAGGGAGCTATAACATTGTTATATTTCAATAATGATTGATGGCTATTCTGAATTCATTATGTTTTTGAATTATGTTGAGGTTAAACAATTCCTTAACCTCCATGAGTCTTTGGGGAATTTGTTACAATAAAAATGCTGTAAACAAATACAGTGAAAATAAATTAATTCTGGTGGGGGGGGGAGAGTCATTATATCAATATCTCCTCTATAAATACAAAAAAAAAGTGCACTTCAATTTTTGGGAACCAAAAAGTTGCCCCAAATTTATAAAATGTAAATAAATAAATTTAAAGGAAGAAATAGAAATGGCACTCTTGTAGCTAGTCTTAATGTACCATGAAAAGACAATCCATATTTGGAACATCACAAACTGTTTCAGGTTTGGAAGAATAAATTCCAGGAAACTGCCAAAATAGTTGGATTGGCATAGTTTAGAAGAGTATATAATGTTCATGATTTCTCTGAACACCTAGTTTTGCATATCTGAATAGAAAACATACCATGTTTTTGCACTATAAGACACACCTAACCATAAGACTCACCTAAGTTTAGAGGAGGGGAGGAAAAAAATCAGGTGAAGCCTGAGAGGACCACAGATAAGTGTCCTCTCATGTGCCAGCTCTGCCTATTGACTCCTGCACTGCGGAAAAGAGACAGAAGAGGAGGGCAATGACAAAGACAGAAGAGGCATGATTCACCACTGTAAAAGAACCCCACTGCCATTGGCCGGCTGCTCTTCACCACAGGACAGGCACCGGTCTACCATTGGGGATCCCGAAGTAATACATTTCACGGTCTGAGATGCAATATTTGCTCCATAAGATGCAGAGATATTTCCACCCACTTTGGGGGGGCGGGGAGAAAATGTGCCTTATGGAGTGAAAAATATGATACTTCTCCTGAATATATTGTACCAAAGAATTACTTAGAAGTTTCAACTTTTTTTCAGAGAGATAACTGCAATAATATCATAGAATTACATAGATGAAAAAGACTTAGATGTTCTTAAACTCATCCCCAAAAAAGTGAAATATGAGCTACAGAGAAGTTTGTTACAAGAAATCCTTGACTTACAACTACAACTGAGCCCCAAATTTAGATTTTTAAACAAGGCAGTCATTCAGGAAATTTGGCTTCTTTCCTTGATTTTGCTTATTGGAAGCTGGCTGGAAAGGTTACGAATGGTGATCAAATGAACCCAGGGCAATTCAACTGCCATAAATACATGCCAGTGGCCAAGCTCCTGAATTTTGATCCCGTTACCATGGGGATGCTGCAACAGTGGTAAGTGTGAAAAATGGTCAAAATTCGTGTTTTCAGGGCTGTTGTAACTTCGAATAGTCACTAAACAAATAGTTGTAAGTGGAGTACTAATTGGAGTATCAAAGGGATATTCAATCATGCATTTTAGATTCCATATACTTCCTTGATAGACATCCAGGAAAGGACTTTGGATCTGGAAGGTCTCAATTCCCAATACCAAAGAATCTTGATAAGTTCCCTCATGCACAGTGCTGTTTTTTTCCCTCGCTGTTATACTAAACAATGTCATGTGGCCTGAAAAAGACTCCATATGTCTGCTGCTGTGGCTTTCTGCTCTTTATTCCAAGATCTCAGGAGAAAATTTATCCATCCTTCAAGCTCCCATGATAATAACAGTACAATAACATTATTCCCCAAAGGCAAGAGTCTTGCGGGCTAGAGAGAGCAATATAAAATAGTCCAGAAAAAAAGTAGACCAATTAAGTGAAAGTCCAAGTTCTGTTAAGCTATTTGGACCTTACAAGACTAAAGATAAATATCTGTCCAATTTAACAGACTGTCACTCATTCACTTTAAAGGGCTGATAGAATTTGGAGGCCAGACAGTTAACATGACAGCAGAACTCAGAAAAACAAAAAGAAAGAAGGAAGATAAAGGACCAAAGAAATAGTTTACAAATTCAACAGCTGCAGCAGCTAAAGGATATAGGCAGATATGGTGCCAAGATCCTAACAAAAGACAATATTTGACTCTTGGTCTAGGATTATCATTTCATATGTTAAATTATATACACATATATAATAATGTATAATATATACAACATATACACACATTTATTAAAGATGTTTTAAAAGAATGATAAAGTGAATACAAACTAATATAAAGAAGAAAAAGAATAGAGGGATTAAGTAAAAGAGAAAGCTAAGCTAAAGATAATGTAAAATGAAAAGAAAAATAGAAAAGAAAGAAAAAATACAAAGAAATACTTCTTATCCTCTTCACAGAAGTTATATATGCAATTATAAATTTACTTCTTATGCTATGGCTACAAATTAACTCTTTATTCTATAATTTATCCTGCTTAATCATCAAAATAATAAATAATAAATTCATTTTTTCTGTTTTAGTCAACAAGTCTATATATGATTCAGCAATAAACATAGCTGTTGTATTTTCTCTGATCAAAGAAGTCAATTTCACTATCTCAGCAAGTTCCATCAATTTCACCAATTATTCTTCCATCTTTGTGGATACTAATGGACAGTCATCAAGTAAAAGAACAAAGATCCAAGCTTGTTTTTTCTATTTGTCCCAAAGGTACTTTTTCAAGAGGTAACTGGACTTTCTTGTTTTTCTTTGAAGACATTTCACTTTTCATCGAAGAAGCTTCTTCAGCTCTGACTCGATCGTGGGAGAATGGAAGGATTTGTATTCCTTGCAGACAGCTGGTCATTTGCATACTTTTCTCAAATTGAAGCGCGAATGGTTCCTGTAGTCTGCATTTTTCTGGAAATCGATTCAAGTCCAATTGCCTCTTGAAAAAGCACCTTTGTGACAGCTATGATCTGAATGACTGAGAATCTCCATAGACATTTAGCTATGCACTTTGGGATGAACAGCCTTTGAATGGTGCAGGAGTATGAACAGATTTCTAGAAAAATGCTAGACTACAGGAACCATTTGCACCTCAGTTTTAGAAAAGAATTCAAATGACCATCTGTCTGCATGGAATATATATCTTTCCATTCCCCACTACCCAGTCAGAACTGAAGAAGCTTCTTGGATGAGAAGTAAAAGGTCTTCAAAGAAAAACAAGAAAGTCCAGTTGCCTCTTGAAAAAGCACCTTTGGGACAACATGATCTGAGTGACTGATGACTGGATGACCATAGACATATTTTTTTTTATTTAGTCCATCAATAATACTGTAGTATAAATTCCTTCCAAACACATATTTTTCATTGTTCCATTTGTACATTATAACTAAAATTTGAAGCCCAGTTTATAACTTTTTCACATATCCAGTTTCAAATATCAATAAAAGTTTATATATTATACATTTTAGCAATTACAAATTTATAATACACAATTCTGTTCTAAACTCAGTCATACAATACTCAAAACTTTTAATTATTTTTCTACTTTAATTTTTTTCTAATTATTGTAAATAAGACAACTATTTCCCTCTGCCATGAGTTCTTTTAGTTTTGTTTTACATTACCATTCACAAATTTTAGTATCTCACAATAAGCTAACTGAGTTTGCCTAATATTTGTCAACTATAAAGTGCACCTTGTCCTGGAAGGTACAAGGTTTAGACAAGGTTTGTATCTATCCACGTTCTCAACATGGCACATCTAACACAACATTTTTTTAAAAATTACATTTACATTGACTTTGTAATACAAATATCCATTTCACCCAAATCTCGGGTAATTTTCTTCTCTTTTATTTCTTAGCAATAACCCCTCTTTCATTCAAATGAAATGGCAAGCTGCAAAATGCAATTTCAAATCAGATAAATCCAATCCTTTTCTTTTTTTGCATCTTGTAACACCTTATATTTAACTCATTCCCCACCCCAACAAACAAATTTAGATATACCCTTCTGCAACTGTTTAAATGGTGCATCAATTGTCAAAACAGGCATTGTTTGAAACAAAAACATCATTCTAAGCAAGACATTCATTTTTATCACAGAAATTCTCCACAGCACTGACAGTTATAATATCTCTCATCTTAACATATCCTTTAAAACTTCATTCTATGTCTTAACATAGCATTTTGAAATAACATACAGTTCATATTTGTTATAGTGATACCTGGATATTTTACTTTCTTCTCAATCTTCAAACCTGTTTTATTCATCAATTGTATTTGATCTTCTATATTGCTAAAATCTTTTGTCTGTTAATTAAGCATGTTTTGTCTTCTGTTTATTAACCGTGCACTTTGTTAATATCTTTATCTTCTATTTATTAAGCTTGAAATATGCTAATGTACCAAATTCTTTTAATTTACCCATTCAATTCCCTTTAAAAGATTTTCCAGAACTAACACCAAGTGATATACAAAAGTCCTTAACTTATACATTTCTTTTTTAATCTTTACTCACACAATCTTCTAATTTTGTTATATCTCTATTCAGTATTTCAAGAACTAAAATAAACAAAACAGAAAACAGAGGGCTTCCCTATCTTGTTCCTTTTTATATCTTACAGGGCTTTGTTAGATCTCCATCAACAATTTTTGTGCTTTATGTAAGGTGGTAATATATCTTACCTATTTAATATCATTTTCTTCAAAAATTGTTTGTTTATGTGTTTGCTTATTTATTTATTTATTGGATTTATTGGTTGTCCATCTCATAGCAAACAAGAAAAAAATATACCTTCCAAAACCTTGAACAAAAAAACTACAAAGGTCTTCTGTGCATCTTATTTTTCATCATGTTCCTCAAAATATTCAAAGTATTGAACACATTTCTAATATTGTCCTTTAATTGTTTTTTAAGGAAAAGTCCACAATGATCCTCATTCATAAATCCTTTCAAATTATTTTCAGTCTATTATCTTAGAATCATTGTAAAAAGTGTACAGACATTATTCCTGGTTGGTCTTTAGTTTCTGGTTAAAGTGAAATCTTTTCCCTCTTTAGGTATTAGTGCTATATTCATCTCTTTTCAACTCTTTAGCATCTTTTCTCCCTGAAAGCTAGAGTTCATTGTGTTTTGAAAAGGTTGTAAAAGTTCATCCTCAAAACATTTATAATACCCTAATAATCCATCTTCTCCAGTTTAATCTTTTTATGGCTTTGGAAACCTCTTATTGTTATAAAACTTTTCATAATCTGTCATTGTTCCTGAGTAATCCTCAATAAATTTTATTTCTTTTGATATTAATTTATTGTCTCTAGAAAGATGTCACTTCCTTTATACCAATTGAAATAATATCGATGAACTGCTTTGTATCTGACTGCATTGTCCACTAGTAGAATATCTCCCTTTTGTAGTTTCAATATCATTTTT
This sequence comes from Thamnophis sirtalis, assembly GCF_051295495.1. Lineage (NCBI taxonomy): Eukaryota > Metazoa > Chordata > Lepidosauria > Squamata > Natricidae > Thamnophis > Thamnophis sirtalis. Next base: position 120,219,471 of record NW_028261381.1, on the reverse strand, counting down.
TTTTGTTTTCTCTTTCTTTGCATAATTTACCTCCTAGCTATTTCCCTCATTTATTTGGATTTATTTTTCACTTTACAGAATCCATTTTTATTTCTGCTTCTCTTAGTGTTATCTTAGTCAATTCTTGTTTAAAAAGTTTAATTTGATGAGAAATGCTTATCTTCTCTGGAAATCTCTTTAATTCTTTTTTTTTGTCTCTATTTCATCCAAATAGTTTGTGTTTTCTCTTGACTTTTATTTTTAAATTCATTATTTTATTTATAGTTTTTCTTGCATCTCAAATCATTCTTAAATCAGTGTTTTTGTCTAAATCATTTAAATAGATATATTTTAATTTCTTTTTACAATCCTCTCCACTGCTTCTTTACCTAGCAATATTTCATGTAGTTTGTCTCCAAAGTAATTAGAATCAAAATCACAGGAATATGATCCAAAAAAAGTATTTGGTAGTAACTCTACTTTAGAAACCTTGGTACCCAGGTTCTTTGAAATCCAAATAATATCTGTTCTTGAAAAGTATCCATGCCTTTCAGAAAAGTAAGTATACTCTCTTGAATAGCCATTTTTCTGTCTCCATATATAAATCAGTGCTAAATTGTCCAGCACTTCAAAGAAAATCTTTGGTAATTTGCCTTGAGTGATTTTAATATTTTTCTCAGAAGTTCAGAGGACATCCAGTTGTGGGAAGATTACTCCTTTCCATTTCCACATCACATACCAATTTTCATAATTCATTAATCTCTCCATAAGTCATTTATAAAACAATACTTTATCCTCATTTGGGGCATACATTCCCAATATCAAAGTCTTAGTCCTTTGCATATTAACTTTCACTCTAACAAATCTCCCATGCTAGTCAGTCAGTTCAAGTTCTGGTTTGGGGATTGATATACAAAACAACTTTCTTTCTTTCTTTCTTTCTTTCTTTCTTTCTTTCTTTCTTTCTTTCTTTCTTTCTCTTTCATCTTAGATGAGTTGTTCACTCAATTTTAAATAAATCAGATATTTTATATGTCTGTCTTTGTGTGTGTGCGCGCGCATGCACACAAAACACACACACACACACACACAATATCTTGTCTTAATTTTTTGAAATAATTATTTTCTCTTTTGAGGAACATTTGCTCCATTAATATACTGTATATATTCTATTTTACATTTCTAATCCATACATTTAGAAATATAGATACCTGCAGTACCTAATTCAGTATCAACTCTTTCATTTTCCTATTATACCTGCTAGAGTTTTTGTACAGTCTTATCAGACACCCGCATTTGAATCTCCAAATTCTGTTTGAATTGTCCTAAAATGCACCTGCTTTTCATACAGTTGAAACTTCTGCTGTTTAAACATAAGGGTCACACTTGACATCATGCTCAAAAGTTAACAGATGGGAGACAAGAAGGTCATTTTTCTGCCAATTATGAGATCTGAATGCTAGATATGAGCATTGGAAATGCCCAGTGGGTTTGAGGTTGAATAGGGTAGGAACTTTCCTACTTAGAATCATCTGTATCAGATAATTAATGTTTGTGTTGAGCTGCTAAAATGGTGCCCTGAAATCTTACCTTTGATTGTTATTACATCTTACCGTATCATCAATATACATATTGCAAGCAAAACAAAACAAAAATCCCCAGTCCAGTACCTTTTGATTTTAATAAACATGACGTGCTTTAGGATACATAAACTGTGTAATTTTCATAGATTTCCGATGGATCCATATTTTCTGCCATATTTACTAGTCCATACATAAAACAAGGCAAGGAGGTGCTGAGTTTGAGAAAAGATAGCAATGAATTGCAAAATACAATTGTTTGGACGATGTATGCCCTGAAGGTGCTGTGGTTTGTTGTATTATAAATAAGGCACTTCACATTATCTCTCCTGTGTTTCTGCAGCATAGCAGAGCTAATAATGTGTAACTGATGGAATTTCAAATAAAGCATTATTAAAATATTTGTTCAATGACCTTTCTGCCCTTTACTTGTTGTCATCTTGTGAGTGCTAGGATTCAGGCATAGTTTTCATCTATCTTATGCACTTTCTTCTGCTCTGCATGGTCCTTTTAATTGGTTTATTGCCTGTGTATATGCTGAACAATTTGACTAAGCCAAGTCAGTGAAAAATGTGGGGTATTATTTTTGAATGTTTATATCCTAATTCAAAGGAAGAAGCAGTGAGAGAAGGTCATCATCATATGCAATTGGCATCTACAATTTTACATCCACTCCAACTTTTTGGGAGACAAACATTTCAAAGTAATATTTGAATACCTCTATATACAGTACTTCTTAGAAAAGTACAATAGCAATAGCAATAACACTTAGACTTATTGTATTTATCAGAGTATAAGATGCACCGGAGTATAAGATGCACCAAGATTTTGAAGAGGCAAATTAAAAAAAAGTTTTGCACTCTGCAAAAATCCCAAAAAAGCCCATTTTTCGTGAAAACAGGTCCGTTTTCCCCTCCAAAAAAAAGGCATGAATAGCTTTAGGGGACTTGCAGAGTGTTATTGAGGGGTGAGCCTCCCCAAAAACCAGCAAATATGCCCCATTTTTTGCAAAAATGGGCCCATTTTTGTCAAAAAAAATTGCATGCAGAGCCTTTAGGAGGTTTATAGAGTATTCCTGGGGACTGCGGGGAGCAAAATTGAGCAAAAAATGGCCCGTTTTTCACTCATTTCTCCCCTCCCCAGCCCCCAGGAGCTCTCTGAAAGCCTTTTGCAGGTTCTGCATGGCCATTTTGGTGAAGGAGGTGGTGTTTTCGGGAACCTAAAAATGCTGTATTCAGTGTATAAGATGCACCCAGATTTTCAGCCTCTTTTTTGAAGGAAAAAGGTGTGTCTTATACTCCGAAAAGTACGGACCTCCTTGCAGCAAACAGCCTGTTTAGCACAAGGAAAAAAAAATATTCCTCCCAGCCAGTTTCACTTTCAGTTTCTCCCAATCATCAGCTGTTACAAGCTGCAGGGATTGCTATAGTTTATTGAAGCCTCTGCAAGCCCCGTTTGCTGTAAAGAGGTAAATTGCTGGAAGGCAGAAGCCAAAGGGCTGGGGCCAGTGGGTGGGTGTATAAGACACACCCAAATTTGCACCCTCTTTTAGGGAGGGAAAGGTGTGTCTTATACTCCGAAAAATACAGTATATACCACTTCATAGTGTTTTGTAGCTCTCTCTAAGTGGATTACAGAGTCAGTATATTGCCACTGGGTCTTCATTTCATCCACCTGGAAGGATGGAAGGCTGAGTCAACTTTGAGCTGGTCAGGACTGGAGTGAGCAGTGAGTTAGCATGCAGTACTGTATTCTAACAACTGTACCACCATGGTTCTATCAATTCAATGTAAAAGTATACCATCTTAAGTAAATTTGTTTTAATTCACTTGCAGATAAGCAGATATAAAGCTCTATCACTATAGGATGAGTTGAATGTTCTCGTTTAAAATGTTGGAACATATAGTATTCTTTTCAGCTTTGTCTATAACAATCTACATTGATGTCAACATGACATGCACATGATGGCATGTCTATGGAGAGTCTCAGTCATCCGGGTCATGGTTATCCCAAATGTGATTTTCAAAAGGCATCTGAACTTTCTTTATTTTTCCACGAAGAGGTTTCACTTTTTACCCAAGAAACTTCTTCAGTTCTATATGATAAAGGACTAAATGATGACATCTTCATGTAAATGATGCAATTTTGTAATGACATCGTGATGTCTTGATAGAAACATGTAAGTTACTCCATTTGCTTTCTGATGTCATAATGCATATGTCATCGTCCATCCACCACGATTAAACCTGTGCCTGATTTCCTTATTACAATATACGTTTTGCAAGAAAAATGACAAATACATGTTATCTCAAAATAAATCTCCGTTTCTTGAGTATCTTGTCATTATAGATTGCAGTCTTACTCTTCCAACAATATATGAGTTAGCAGCTTCACTTTGTAGAATGCTCTCCTCTTCTAGAAATACAGTATATGATGTTCCTATTCTCCTATCATTTTCAAAATAGGAAAAATTGCCTTGTCCTATTGTTAATGGAAGTTTCATGTACTGTAGTGATATGTGGGAATGAGCTATGGAGACTGTGTGAAGAGATGTTGCCTTGTGAATAGTCAGGATAGAAGCAGCACAACTCAAGCTCAGTAATGAATATTAGGGGGCTCAATATATTCCCCCTAAGTTACTGGTCTATAAAGGTGACATGAATAATTGTACTTTCAGATTTGCAAGATTCTCTTTAATGCAGCTTTACAGCAACATAGAATTAGTGTCAGGATTCTTACAGATGCCCTAATTAAATCATTAGCCCCAAGCCAAGCTTCAAAAGAAATCCAGTTATTTATTAGGAGCAACATGTCTGCACATATCAAGTGAAGCCAACTCTGACCCCTCATAATTTACAGCCCAATTATGACTCTGTTTTCCCCCTCCCCTCAGGGTGTGTCATAAATCACATTCTCCAATGGAGCACTTCTTGGGCTGTAGAGATCACTTCCCCTCCAGCTTCTGTGGGTAACCTGGGAGACAGGCTTGAGAAAGATATGCCTGGAATGTGCTTCTGTTTGTGGCTGCTATGCTGCTTCATTAATTTCCCATCTCTCTTGCTTATGGCAACTGAAGAGCAGGCCAGGATGCTTTGTGAGTTAACAATTAGCTTACCTGGCCATGTTTCCTACATGGTAAGGGAGACATATGTTAGTGATGGCTTATTTTAATTATATTGTTATACAGGTAGTCCTCAACTTACAACAGTTCCCTTAGTGACTGTTCAGTGTTACAATGGCACTGAAAAAAGCAACTCATGACCATTTTTCACACTTTCGACCATTGCAACATCCCTGTGGTCACATGATTTACATTCAGATGATTGACAACTGGTTCATATTTATGACAATTGCACTGTGCTGGGGTCATGTGATTCCTTTTTGCAACTTTCTGACAAGCAAAGTCAATGGAGAAGCCAGATTCCTTTAACAACCATTTTACAATTTAACAACTGCCATGATTCACTTAACAAGTGTAGCAAGAAAAGTCATAAAATGGAGCAAAACTCACTGAACTAATTTCTCACTCAGACACATAAATTTGGGGCTCAATTGTGGTCGTAAGTCGAAGACTAACTGTATATTCATTGTTCTATAGATCTACACCATATCTGCTGGGGTAGGATTTGTTAGAAATATTGTAACATTAACTAAATAACTAAGGTAAGTAAATAACTAAAACTTTAACTTTTCACCCAATTGTTGTCTTAACCCAGTGATGGCAAACTTTTTCGGCACTGAGTGCCAAAAATGGAGCGCATGCGTGCCTGCACGCTTCACACAATCCAGAAGAGAAGCTGCCCAAGGGGCACGCACGTGCTTGAAAATGAACTTCCTGTTTCTGGTGCCCGCATGCACACCGGCCAGTTAGTCTTCCAGTTATTGGCATGTATGCACATTCAATGATCAGCTGGCCAGCACGCATGCTCATGCCAAAAAACAGAAGACCAATTCTTCCAGTTTCCAGCACTGCCACATGCATGCCAGAAACCGAGAAGAAGAATAGGTAACACCATGTGTGCCAGGCAACATGACTCCATGTGCCACTTTGGGCCTGTGTGTCATAGGTTCACCATCATGGTCTTAACCCAAGAAGCTGAAGATTTAAGTGATAAATGTAAAACCATGTATTTATCTTCTAAAATTATGGTGGAAGAAAGACTACTTTATCCCTCTTGTGTCTCTGTGAGTCCCCTAAAACCCCTCCTGGAAGTACGCAGAACAATCAGAATTCTGTTTATGTGGCAGTAAGAAAGAAAAAAAAACCCTAAATGGCGACAATATATACAAGTACCTGCATCATATCAGATCCTAAAGATACTCCAAAGTGCCATATGAGGGTTTGTTCATTATTATTTTCAGGATAAACAAGTCATTGAAATAAGGAGAAATGAAGCACTGCATTCACCTAATACTGGATTAACATCAGTTATGTATAAACGTTATCCACAGCTAAGAAAAGGAAGAAATGGGTTCTATCGTATTTAAAAACTGCAGCTTAAAATAAATACACAAAGAAAGCTCCATTATTTTCTGTTTTTCTTACCCAATATTTCAGTGGTGGGTTCCGGATTCCGTTCCAACCGGTATGATGGCATGCATCGTACCTGCCTGCGACGCTTCCACAAACCTCCGCCATACTCCAGCTGCTTGGCAGAGCGTCACACAGGTGCTGTATGTGCCATGCACATGTGCAGAAGTGCCAAAGGCTTAAAGGACAGGTAAGGGGCTCGGGTGGGCAGGTGGGCCCTCCGGAGCACCATACCGGAACGGTACCTGGTACTCCGGGCAGGCTTCGGTATGCCTGTACCATGGCGTACCTCCTGCAACCCACCACTGCAGTATTTCCTAGTGCCCTCCAAAATTCTTCATTGTAACTGCAATCAATGCTATACAAATTCAGATTCTATGTATTATTATATATTCAATGAAGAAATTATTAAATTGAATCAAATCAACCTATTTAATCTGCGGGAGATTTTGCCACACAAGTAACGGGGGAAATATACTACTGGTAGTCAATATTACCATATTTTCCAGAGTAGAAGACGCACCTTTTTCCCTCAAAAAAGAGGCTGAAAATCTGCGTGCATCTTATACAGTGAATACAGCATTTTTTGCCTCCTGAAACCTTTCACCAAAATGGCCATGCATAGCATGTAGGAGGCTTTCAGAGAGCTCCTGGGGGCTGGGGAGGGCAGAAATGAGCAAAACAATTTTGCTCAATTTTGCCCTCCTCCGCCCCTAGGAACACTTTATAAGCTTTATAATGCCCTTTTTTCCCCCCAAAATGGGCCAGTTTTTGTAAAAAAAACCTGCCATTTTTTCTCATTTTTGCCCCTCCCTTACAACCCCCAAGGAACACTCTACAAGCCTCCCAAGGGCTATTCGTGCCCCTCCCCCGCCTTTTTGTTGTTGAAAAAATGGGCCTTTTTAGGGAGGTTTGCAGAGTGCAAAAACCTTTTTAAAAATTGCTTCTTCAAAACCTTGGTGCATCTTATACTCTGGTTATAATCTGAAAAATACAGTTACCTCCCTTTTGTGAATCTGGGCTTCATCATATGCATCAATCTCATATGACATTTTTAAAACTTCCCAATGAATTATCCCAGATATGGTGGTCTATATCTGTAAATAAATCAATAAATTACCAATACTATGTCAGCTCCGCCATATTTCATACAGCTCTGAGCTTTTGTTTTTCTACTGATGTGACCAGGAAAAATATCAATTTCATTTTTGCTTCATTTCTAATTTTTCAAAATAACCATATTACTACATATTTAAGGAAGCCTCTGTTTTCATGATGACTATTGTTTTAGTAAATTCCTTAAATGGCACACAGAACTGGGAGTTTTGGAAAGTTTCTACAGCTCCTACTTGCTTTAATAAGAAACCAGAAAAGCTATCAATTTGCATCAAAGTTTGTTTAATTATCTTGAATATTTTTAAACCAAATATTATCCAGATATTTTCCAATGATAATGAAAGGCCTGCCTCACTAATATTCTATTCTATCTTGTCGTTTCTTTAGTGGGGAATTGGGAGGGGGAATAGTAAGGCGTAAAATGTGATGTTGTTAAAATAAAATTCCTTTCTAGAATCCAAGGTCATCCTTTGTCTCTACACCTCTGCACCTGACCAGAACTGGATGGGTGGAACTGCCAGCATGGCAGTGGGATATTGGACCATGTGATGGACTTGTGGATGTGGGAGCAGGATTTTGAACTTTCAACTGGGAGGAGAAAACCAGGAAGCTTTCAGATTCGGGTTTTCCCAGATGTGCCAACATGACTCTCTTAATAAATTGGAACTTTGAGCAATACTTTGTCTTGGACTCTGATTTAATTTTGGATGTTATTTGGAACCCTGACAATAAAAACATAAAAAGAACAAAGTTTTAAAACAATTAAAAGTTAGTTTCCGTATTAAAAGTTAACAAGATGGAGAAAACACTTTCAGAACCTAGTTGTTGTAATTGCAATGTCCAACACATATAAAAAGCTTGCTAAATAACACATACTTTTAAGGAACATTCCATGTATTCAATATTTAATGATGATATAAGTTATATTTCCTTATAAAAAACTGAAAGAAATAATATTACTTGCAAGTTACACCAAGGCATTATTTGTTAGGTGAAGCTGGGAATATATTTGGCAATATTTAAATTAAAAGGAATAAGAAAACAAAATTTGAGAAGTGCTTGAGGTTAGACAGGAGGTATGCATAGAACATATTTTTATTCTTCAGGTCATAGACAAATGTATGAATATGGGAAAGTTTATTATACATTTCTTCCTTTAGAGAAAACAACCATCCTGATAGAATGAATATGCCTGAATTATAGGAGGAAAAAATATGCAAATACAAAATTGAAATTTAGTCACTGCAATGAAGTATATGGTTGTAGTAAAACATGCAGTATAAAAGGAATGCTTAGGAAATGGTTCAGTATTGAGCAGGGAGAGAGCATGTCAGGTCTTCTGTGATTTTTTAAGATATTTATGAAGAGTAAACAGAGAAAAAATGCTTGCAGTAACATTAGAAGGGTGTTGGTTGTGGAAGTGAATATGTATGTTCTTTTGTATGCAGATGATGCTGGGCTGCTGGCTGAGAATCTGAATGATCTGTAGCAAATGTTAGACTGAATGATGCATCAAAGCCCCAAGGTAGTTGTGTTTGACAGGGGAAATGGAATGAATGATTGCAAGTTACACATTAACTGTGAATAACTACATGATGGGGAAGTATTGATGTTAAAAGTTTATGAAAGATGGAAGAAGGGATGTAAAATTTTTAAGGCATGCAAATGCCAGTAAAATATGATTTGTTGCAAGGAAAAAAATGTCAAAAGAAGCAAAAATGAATATCCATGAAAGCATGCTGCCACCAGTTTCATTGTACGGAAGTGACAGGTGTGTATTTTATTTATTTAATAAGTAAATATGACTGTCCATCTCATATATGTGACTGGGCATCTCCCAATTAGAACAAAATGGAAGCAGCATGAGACAGCATAAAATAGCAACTAAATAATCAAACCTCTCACAATCAATATGACTAAAAAACAAGCTTGCCTACAGAGCCCCAGGCTAATGGCAAAACCAAGTTTTCAATGCCTCATGGAAGGCCAAGCAGATTAGAAAGAGAATTAAATTGCAAAACAAATACATGGAGCAAAAATGGATGAGTTGAGAAGATAGTGAAGGTTGAGAAAGGCATAGCTGGATGGAGTCACATTTTCAAAGAGAGGATTGTATAAATCAGTAGCTGACGGAAGCAAACATGGTTTACAAAAACAGAAAAGTATGGACATATATAATATAAGGTGTTAGTGTAAGCTACATTACAATTAGTTAAATTTCTTCTTATTTTATCTATTGCCTTTAATTTATTTTGCTTTCTAGTTTTTTTTCTCTTTTGTGCTTTGCATGTTTGTCCCCCAAAGTTGAACAAAATGATGATAGATGATAATGTTGACTACAAAGATGATGACAATGATGAGGATGAGGATGGTGATGATGACAATGGTGACTATGATGATGATGATGATGATGATGATGATGATATCTCTCTACATGTGTGTATTTCAGATATGGAAATTATTTAAGTTTGAATACATGGGTAATGAATAAAATAGAAAGTTCACTATGTTGCTACCTTGATTAGAATTTATGAAAAAGTAAGTCTGAATTGTCATTGATTTACAGATTAATTTATAATTATTTTAAGAAAGACAAATAATTGTAGTATTTTTTATTTATTTTTAGGCTGCTAAATCTTATGAATCTCAGTTATGCAAATCATGAAACATTTAATTTCTGCATTGATCAATGATTTTTTTTTACTGTAATAAGACATTAATATAACAGAGAAAGGGAAAAAAATATTTAGCCTGGTTGTTCTGTATCATTTTGCTGAAATGAATTGTGTAGAAATATCTACCACACTGTTCACAGCATGAGGCATAAGTATAATGGTATCATTTATCTTGGAGTTATGGGTTTGCAGTATTTGACTCATAAACAATGAGATGGTTGTTGGTGAAAAAAATATCCACAGGCTCTGAGCTGTCCTATAACAGTTTTGTTTTAGGGGCATTTTCAACGTTTCAGTGTGGTCGCATTTGGCTTTATATGCTGAGTTTTGACTGAGACTGTATCATTTGTGTAGGCAGGCAGCTAAGCAAGTAGATGTCTCATTTAATGGTCATATCCAACTACAACTTTGGTTTAACCCAGAGGCTCCCCTAATGATAACAAAAGACTGCAAAGGATAATAAACATTATAATGATGGCAGAAAAAGAATTGTGCCAGGAATATGGGTCTTTTCCTTTCCTATTATTTTTTTCTTTTGAGGAAAAGTCCAGAGTTTCTCACACCATTGTCTGGTGATTTTTATCCTTTCTAAAGTTAGCACATGAGTTTGTTTACCATCTCATTTAAAAAAATGAGAAATTGGTCTCTTTTTCTTAAAGATTTTAGTAGCATTATCACAGAAGACTCCAGAGACTGTGAAAAGTGGGCTTGGAGTTTCTACTTCTAGTTTAATCTAATGTAGGATAATCAGATAAGTATATAGTGCAGCCACTAGATATTGAGGGAAAACAACCATCATGGCTTAATCTATATACACAGCAGGATAATGTAGCAATAGATTCCCATAATAGTAGAGTAGAAGAGAGAGACATTGTTTTGAATGTCCCCTTGGCTAAAAATCATCACTGCTCTATAAATCAGACAAAATAATCTGTTCCCATATGAATTAACATTCATCTTATTTTGCCTCTTTCAGATGATAAATATTTTTTCTTAGAAAGTGATACCTCACCGTTAAACTCTTAATTTGAATCAACTGAAGTTTCTAAAGATGTGAGTGACAGACACCAAAGTGGGGTACTAATTTACAATAACCTGTTTATATCAGGGTACTAATTTACAGTAACTTGTTTATATTCCATATCAAGCAATGAAACCATGTTAAATTGACTACCAGGGACCTCAACTTTAACATTGCTGATTAATTCAGGTTATCTTGTGTTGTTTTTTGTGGCAAATGATGTACTCAGTCTATAGTGAATGGAAGTTTTTCTATGCCACCTCAAATGCTCCAGCCTGAAAAATGATGTGCACAGCAACTTTTCTATCCCTGAAAAACTCAGTCTTTAAAAAAAAAAAAAGTACTCACGGTTATAATTTGTATTTCCTTATTTATACTTCTTTGTTAGACCAGGATGGACAAATCTAGGTTGAAATCCACCATCAGCCATGAAATGATGTACATCAGTCACTCTTTTCAATCTAACCTTATGTAGTTATTATTCTACATAAAATTGATAGAAGAAGTGTTCTTGAGAGGAAAAAAAGACATAAATTAACACATTCCCATTTAAATGACAGTCAGATATTAGAGCCTGCCTGAAAACTAAGAGACTTCTACTAGTTCAACAGGACATGTCCCTGGTCCAGAAGCCTGTCATGATATGCTATAAAGCCAGAATCATAATTCAATTATTCAAATAACTCATGTCTTTCCTATAAATTATTCATATGAAAAGATTTATATATTGAAGGAAAATTATGAAATTCCAACCAAACTTTGAAACAAGTACAATGAGTTCTCTGCAGAAGGAACATGTCTTATCTAAAAGAACTACAGCCTCTATAGCATAGCACATCGCAGTGCAGCGCAGCATAGCATAGCATAGCATAGCATACAGTAGTTATTAAAAACACTATACTTTCAGCAAAATAGTTGAAAATGAACCACTATTGTCTTATCAGTCACTATCTTGGAAACATGTCAGGCAAAAACTGCTGCAAGATTGTCTTCCAAAACTGGCATAGCAACTTAGCCAACCCTACACCTTTATAAAGCCACCTTTATAAAGAAAAGAACCAGAAATCAATTATGTACAGTTATTGTTCGCCATATTGTACTTGATTCTTTTCTTATCTGTGAGTTCATACCCATCTTTATTTTCTTTGATTCTCTGAGAATTAAAGATTTCTTTTTTCTGATGAATTATATTGGCATAAATGGTCTCCAAAGTATATATAATCAGTTAAGACAAACTGCAACCATCAGACTAACACTACGCAATAATATGAAAAGAATATCAAGCAGTATTAGAGGCTTATTAGAATTCTCTTTGGAATGTACCTTATCTTCTCATCTTAATCCACTAGTTGGCTTTCCTTCTGTTAGATTTATATTAATGGAAACTCTTCTGGTAGAACTTGTCCAAATTTCCCCCCCTAGAAAACTAGAATTAGTAATTTAAACTCCCATCATTTCACAAGCCCTTCAATTCATGCATATGCATCCCTTCCCCCCACCCCCGCCCACCCCAGCTCTCTATCATGGTGATATTCAATCAGACCTTTAGCTTGCCACCCACGCAGAATCCAATTTCAAAGATAACTATGATGAAGTAACCTTGTTCCAAACATTAATTTTTATTTCATAAAGTTCTCTGGAGTTGTATTCTTTGGGTAATTTAAAATTCTAGCCTGTTAAACTTAGCTAGTTTTATTAGTATTTTATTACTATTTCTTTCTTTCTAGGCCCACCCTTTCAGTGCCAATTATAGATTGCATCATGGGGTTCTCTGATATAACTGTAAAATCAATATTGTACTAAATACATAAGATAGTCAGTGCAATTTTTTAAAAAAATCCGAATTAGTTTGCATGCTACCATGTTTATCTAAAAGGAAGGGAGCCCTAAATGTAAGATCTCTCCCCTCCAATAGTGGATTGGGTACAAAAAACTAGGCCTTTAAAAATATGAGAATAGGCCCTGAAGTAAATTAGAGCTCTGTTTCTTGTCAGTGAAGCAGAGCAGGTCCACCACTTTGTCTTAAAAAATGAAAAAGGAAAACAGGTTCTCAAAAATTATAATTTTCAATGAGATTTGGCCTGGTGCTACTGGAAACATCTATATCCTAAAGTTAGACAGTTGTCCTCTTTTATTTTCAACTCATGATTTAGTTGCTTGTAGAACTGTTGTGACTCAGCAGATGTCTGCTGTGAGTCTTTTCGGGATACAAGATTCATTAAGCAGCTGGGGCTGGTTAGGGACAGGTTTGGAGATAAAAGGACGGATGCTGCCACGCCCTAGTCTCAGGAGTCAACGTTCCTTCGTGCGTACAACATTGCTTGATCATCAATCGTGATTTATGGAAGATACACTTGGACAAGTGCTTTGTGTTTCTTGTAACCCTGATTCAAGGCTACACTTGGATAAGTGCATTGCTTGTAAGAGTTGTTTTGTATTCTTTTATCTCGTTAGAGACTGTATTTATGTTATTTTTGGGCTTGAAGCCAGTCTGAGCCGAGAACTGATAAAGAAAGTTCTTTTTAAGTTTATTTGTCTGTCATTTGTTAAGAGCCGTGAAGGGGGGACAGAACATAGAACTATAGGATAGGTTGGTGTAGTGGGGAATTAAACGTTGAACTGGGAATATTGGACTAGATTCCGGTGCCTATACAGTGACAAATTCATTAGGTAACCTATGGAAAACTTTGGATGGTTAATTTCATATTTACTATGAAAAATCTCTTTTCTCTTTTCATTACTTATCTTTTTTTTTACTTTGTTGATAAAGGTATATTCTTCTCTGGAAATTTGGCAAGGGTAGAGTAACTTATCTGTCATTCTGAAAAGATTTTCATTTATGAAAGGAGAATTTAAAACTAATCTAAAAAAATGAAGTCCTGGTCAATTTTCTCGAAAGAAATATGATTTACAAATAAAATCTGACAGGTAAGATTACATTATGAAGAATAGATATAGACATTCTTTCTTCCCTGGCCTGACTCCTGAACCCGGATTTCTTATGATGGCCTACTGCAAAAAGTAATACTTACTTCTATCATTATACTCTTTATGTCCAAGAATAGTTATTCTGTACATCCGATAAATATCTCGAGATACTCATTCTAGATAAAGTATTCATAATATCTCTTCCCCTCTCTCTCCCTCTCTCCTTCCCTTCCCCCTCTTACACATACACACACACATACATTTTGTACACTCTCTATTGGAAATGTGTTTTGTGTCATCTGAATGTATTTTCCTCTTTTTTTCTTGCCAGGCTTATTAAGAATATAAATTGAAGCAAAGAGCAAGCTATTCTCTCAGCTATTATCCTTTTCAAAGTTGGTATGTCAGATATAATGTTATACTGCTACACCTAGTTATTTTAGCTATTGTATGATGTTGTTGCAATTTGACTTTACAACAATTCTCACTGATAAACATCTACCGTGGTTTACATATCAGCAGCTGAAGATAAGATAAAAGGGCAAAATTACACAGAAATGTCTCTTTCCACTCCCACTCACATATCAATATGTCTAGAGGTATGTGGTTTTGCTACAATTCAAATTGGTACTTCACTTTGATTCATATTGTCAAAATGTTCTCATGTGGCACTTCCATTAAAGCAAGAATGTGCACCATTTTTGCCCATGAACTGATAAGATGCAGATGCTTTGATCTGATGCTTCGATTTAGTACTTTGCTTTGAAGGAATACTTTGATCGAAGCTTTGTTGGATCAAAGCACCTCTCCAAAGCTCCGACAGCCCTAGATGTACACTCCCCTTAATGCTAGCATAAAATTATCTCTATATGTATACAATCCCATGATATCAATATTATTCTTATATGTGCACGCCAAAAAACATACAAATCAGCATTGATCGATAGATTCTTGAACATTTCTGTGGTACTTAAAGAGAAAGAAAAACCAAATGTAATGTATCTAATTTTGGTTTCCAGAAGGTTGTTGAGGAATTGGAAAGAGGGCAGAGAAAAGGCAATGGGGAGAATGTAGGTTAAATCCTATGAAGAATAGTTAAAGGGACTAGGTATGTTTATCCTAAGTAGAGAAGTGTGAGGGGAGACATAGGATCAGTCTTCAAATACATGGAGGAATATCACAGGACAGGAGAAGGGAATTTATACTTTGTAGATCTCATTGTGCTCCATAAAGCACAAGGAGTCCATCATTGGAGATTGTTCAATGCTGAGCAGACTTGTTTTAGGGTTAGATTGAGGACAGAATGGATCAAATCTCCATGGCCAACTTTCTGTGGCCAACTCACCACAGGGCAACAGGCCATGAGACAATTCAACAATTCAATTTAATTATTTAAAATAATTAAAAACTCATTTTAATTTTTATCATTCACAGTTCATTTTCTCCCTCCTTTTAGACCCTTTCTTTAATGATTCTATTCCACCATTTCTTCAATATTAGTGTATCTGTTGTCTCAGTCAGTTGTCCCATGGCAAGTTGCCCGTGCTGAGTTGGCTATTGTGAGTTGCCCTAGATCCAATTGAGGATCTCACTTGAATCTCCAAGATCTTTTCTAATCCTCTGATTCAGGACAAATATTCCTGTATTATGTCAATTCTCTAATAAAAATGGAATGAAAATATAAATAGTTAAACAAAATAGAGAAGTGATTTGAGTATCCTTTGTTATTTTAACAGGTACTATCAGTAGTTTGGGGGGGGGGATAGTAAAGCCCTTTGTTTGCCCCAAATATTTGTTCTCCACATAGTGCCTTAAAATTCACATGATTATTGTGATGCTTAAAGTGGATCGTTGCTGTATAGATGCTTAAGAAATCAGGAATTTTATTTGCCTCAGTCCAAAGACTACTTCAATTCCATTGTTTAGAGAAAATCCACAATTTTCAGCCTATTATTTTCCCCCTCAATTGATTATTAAAAAAAACAGTTAATGTGTGATGCTAATATTTAGTAACGGGCAATCATATAAAAGGGGCAGAACTTTGATTGCATGACTATGGGCTCCATCCTAAATTTTTGATGCCCTTCCCTGTGGACACCTCTTTCACAAGTATAAATCTTCATTACACGTAGCCTTCCTAGACTTTAAATTTGCTTCCAACTCTTATTTTGAAGCCAAGCATACAGGTGCCTATTTTCGTTCTTGTCCACTCCCTATTATTTTGTTTGGTATGGCTGTGAAACAGTGGTAGGTTTCAAAAAAATTTTGGAACCTCTTCTGTAGGTGTCGCCTGCTTTCCGGGTCCACTGGTGGAACCTTTTCTAACCGGTTCGGTAGATTTGACAAACCGGTTCTACCGAATAGGTGCGAACTGGTAGGAACCCATCTCTGCTGTGAAATTTCCACATGATATCGCATCTCATCTAGCCAATATTGATGTACATAGCTAATTTTATTGAACAGATGGGTTTATAGTGATTGTGTTTAATCTCATATTTGTAAATTGTTTGGAATTAATGTAACTTCTAAGCAAATAGTGTGGCTTTGGACTACTCAGCTACCCTGGTCAGCCAGTTTACTTTGCTTTACTTCTACATTGTTATGTCCTGCATCATGCAAGTACAGAATGTCGGTGGCTGACAGCAGAGCAAGCAATCCATCATTTGTGCTGCTTGCTTTGTTTGCCAGCCTAGAGAAATAAGAAAAGAGGACTGACTTCGGCAGATCAAAGCTATGGCTTAGATAGTACAGTATTCTGTGTTTCCACCAGGAGCAGCAAAACTGAATTTGAAATATCCTGACCCCAGCACAGCAATACCCTTCAGTAACTCAAAAGAGCAAAGTAATATAACTTGCAAGAAGATCATTTGGCTAAGGGGACACTATTATATTAATCAGACTAATAAAACTGCTATTTGGACTATTTATACAGCACCCTGACTAATAATTTACTTAATCATATTTGTTTGATTGCCTTTACACCACCTGCTAAACAAAACTAAATAAACCATATCCAATCTGAGTGATTAGCTGTACTTTGTGAAAAAAACAAAAACAAATGGACAGTAATTTTTGGAAAAACCTGTCCTGACCATCAATACAAATCCCATCAGGTTGCACATCTTGGAGGTAAATCACTTTGCAGACTGATACCTTGGATATGATTTTGCTGCTGTTTTCATTATATTCATTGACTATTTGAATGGTTATTGATTATATATGACGCATCTCTAAATAAATTGCCTCTCTCATCTGACGTTCTTCATTTTTAGTAGAAGATCAGGTTTTAAAATAAGTTTTCAAAATAATTACATTGATTTTTGCCACAATGCACCGGATTGATGTACTCTTTCAAGTATTATGTGAGTTGTATATTTATGTGATCTTTTTATAGCCATTTGTCCAACTAATCTGCCTGTGTTGTTATATCATTATGCAACATGACATTTTGGAGACCCCTAAATTATTCAAGATGTGGACCAAGACTTCACAAGTCAGCATGTTAAATAACTATTTTTTAAAAAAAAATACAATCTCTTACCAACTTTCCCCATCCAGCAATAATTTCTTGGATTTCCATATTTGTCATATAGTTAAGTAGTTTGTGTTTTGACTAGGCTAATTCATAATGCTGATCTTTTACAGCAAGCAGCCATCTAGTGTTATAACAGCCATGGTGACGCAGTAGTTAGAGTGCAGTACTGCAGGCTACTTCTGCTGATCACCAGCTGCCAGCAGTTTGGCAAATTGAATCTCACCAGGCTCAATGTTGACTCCGCCTTCCATCCTTCCGAGGTGGGTAAAATGAGGACCCAAATTGTTTGGGGAAAATATGCTGACTCTGTAAAGCGCTTAGAAAAGGCTGTGAAGGGGTATATAAGTCTAAATGCTATTGCTATTTGAATAGGAAATTAACAAAGGCTATATTTTCACAACAGGTAATTTCCATGGTGTTAGAAGAGGAAAAGAAAGGAATCAAAATACCCCTCTGATAACAATTATTGATAGAAAAATATGTTTTCTCATCCTACCAACAAAATAGTCTCCTTCCAAAAAAAAATTCTGGGTGAAATTTGAGGGATTGGGTTAAAGGAGATCTAAGTTCAAAAAGCAGGGAGATAATCTGGATAGGTGAAAACACAAACTAGATATGACATTTTTTTTCCTGTGAGCTGGTGTGTGTGCATGGCATGTTGACATTCAACAAAGTCTCATTGGTCTCCATCCTAACTGTGAAGCCATCTATGTGGTTCTGAACCTTTCAATAAGACCACATGGAAAAAGATCATAATTGACTAAAAAGTACTAAAACCATCGCATTGGTCTTACCTGCAATGTACTATATTATCAAACATTTCTCCCTCCAAAAATCAACAGCTTCACTTGATGATTAGATTCAACTATTCAGCTGGATTCTTTTGATGATAATACACAGTAAAATAGTTTGAGTGGAATATTTTGCACTGCACTATGGTTACAGTTTCAGTTACTACTCATGCTTCTTATCTGTTCTTTTTTGATATTCATATTTTCAGATTCAGATCAGACTGCTTGCATTTGCTAGGACAGGAAAGAGGTTTCGCTTTGATCCAAGTTGACATGTTATAGGGTAAAGCATTATTTCCTTTTCATATGCCCAAAGTACTAATTATTAAATCTACTGATATAGCTAATGTACCATTAAAACTTTTACTGTCTGTTTGAAAAGTGTATCTAGGTGTGTCACTTTTCATATCTTTAACCTTTTTATGAAAACCATGAATAGAACCTGTCATTTCTTTTCCTTCTTTTTGATGTCTTATGAACTCATATCAGAGACATGGCAAGCTTTTGAATAATGGTCATATCAGAGAATATTCATCAGTTCTCCTAAATTTATTTCAGTTTTAATATAATAGTGATAACATTTAAAAAATAACAAATAATGAGTTTCTATAACTTTTATAGAATTTTGGCCATACTTCCGGTTTCACCTGTTGTTCATCTGAGAATTCTGGCCGTTTTATTTATAGATTGATAAATTTCTATATTTCTGCAATCTCTACATTTAAAGATATTGGGTGTGGAATTCCATTTAGCTTAGCATTAAATTAGGGACTCAGTGGCTCAGTAGATAAGATGCTGAGCTTTTCAATCAGAAAGGTTGGCAGATTGGGGGTTCGAATCCCAAGTGTTGTGTAATGGAATGAGCTCCCGTTACTTGTCCCAGCTTCTGCTAACCTAGCAGTTTGAAAGCATGTAAAAATGCAAGTAGAAAAATAGGAACCACCTTTGGTGAGAAGGTAACAGTGTTTCATGCGCCTTCAGCATTTAGTCATGCTGGCTACATGACCATAGAGACATCTTTGGACAGCACTGACTCTTCAGCTTTGAAACAAAGATGAACACCGCCTCCTAGAGTTGGGAACGACTAGCACACATGTGCAAGGGGAAACTTTACTTTTTAGCATTAAATTAAAACAGATTTGTCAGATGCATAATGCCAGTGAAATGATTATTCTTCCTGCCCCCCACCTCAAGAAAAAAATCAGGTTACCAATGAAATGAAGCTATTTGCCTTATTTTCTTCCATGAGCCAAGAAAAAAATGAAACTTTATAAATAATGGTGACTGCCTTTTTTTGTATAACTTATACTTTCCCCCTTATAATTCTCGCTTTCAATTCCTTAAACTGCCTGAAGTCTTCATTAAACTTCACATTTATGATCTCAGAAAAGGTTGCACATTATCTTTCTGAGACATTAATAGTTCCATTCTAGTTGCCAATGAAGATTAATTTCCAACTGTTACCCATTACTAGAGACATCTTTCTGTGCACATTTCAAAACTGACTCAGAGGAACTGCTTTGGACCTTATGTGACAGCTTCACTGCTACCCAAAAATGTGTGGCTGTACCTCTCTTAAGCAGCTGTTCCTTTTTGCAGACTTGCATGATGCCTAAAAAAGAAGTTATGTATTTAATAAATGTATAGGACGTGCATTTCATACACAGGAGTGGCTCACGATTGAAGTAGAATAAAAGTAATAAAAGTAACCAAAATTAAAAACAGTAAAAGTGACATAAAATAGCAGCACAGAAGACCTAGAAGTCTTGGAAGAAATATTCATCAAACAAGCTGTGACATGGACTCATCCATGATGAGTTCCATGGCAAAGCAAAATGTATAGTGCCTTGCAAAATTTCAGCAGGGTTGGGGCAAGTATAATTTATGGGGTGAGGGAATGATGTTTTGTTGTGTTGGCCCCAGAACAGGAAAGGATCTTTTCTTGGGTCTGCAGACAGGATCTCGTCATTCTTCTCCTGCCAGATCAAACCAGTAGACACCACTGGAAAGAGATAGTCTGATGTAATAAACAAGAAAGATTTGCTGTGTTTGTAGGAGGTTAGAGTACTTCTTCTGAAACATGTTGTGAGTGTGCACGTCCCCAGTATTTATACAGACCGAATCATGAGATGGGTTATTAAAGTCCTCTGTATGAATACATGACTGAACTCTATTTGAAACACTAAGATTTTTCTTGAAATCCTGCCATTTTGAATTACTTTTGGAAGAGCAGGATGTGTCACTATGCATATGATGTGTGAATTATAAGGCAGTTCTTATACTGTAACAAACACCAGCACTTTGTGCAAGAGAAAGCCACTTGTCCATCTTTTCTGTGTCACCTTTTTCCTGTATATTTTCGTACAATTACTCCTGGCATACTCATTTTCTTTCAATAAAGCTGCAGTATAGAGACACCTGCTGGGAAACAAATGAACAGAAGCATTGTTAATGTATATCTTTTAAATTACAAAGGACTAGTCTATACTATATATATATATAAATATAGTATATAAAAATAATATACAATGAGATATACAAATTGTGAAATGGATGGAAAAGCACACCTTTACCCACACTGCTGTGTTTAGTTGATATACAGGTGAACACAAAAATATGATGCAATGAACCTGCCCACCCTCCATCAACTGTTTAGAGAGCAACTTATTTAGTTAGGATACAGGCTAAGGTATCTCTTTGCACATTGAAATATTCATTGTTTAATTGTTTTATGAGCATCCTTTAAGGGCAAAAGCTGGAGGCATACACTAAATAAACATTTTGATTTAGTTTGATTTCAAATGACTGGGGACAGAAAACTAAGTGTTATGATGAAAGACTAATTGAAGTGGCTACATTTAGCCTTAAGAGAAGACTGAGGAAATAGCTGAAAAAAGTGAAACAGAAGTCTGTTCTCTATTGCCCTGGGGAAAAAGAAATACAACAGTATTTCTCAATCTTGGCGATGTTAATATGTGTGGACTACAATCCTAGAATTCTCCAACCTGCAGGCTGGCTGTGGATTTCTGGGAATTGAAATCCACACCTCTTAACATTGCCAAAGTTGAAAAATATTGATTTACAGAATAAATGTATTAAGTTACAAGAAATAAAATTCCAGTTGAATACTTGGGGAAGGTTGGGTAGATGTCTTATTGTTAACAGGGATTCATCTGTGAAATGAATAACTCAAGCAACTAGATGTTTTAAAGTAAAGGGTGGACAATATTTTGTCATTGATGCATATGTTGGATTCCTCCTCTAAACAGGAATTTAGATTCAATGATCTAAATTTCTTTTAAGTCAATGATTTTATAATATAATAGTAGCAGGCAGAGAAAATTTCCTGAACTTATCTATTCCTAGTTATTTAATTTACTGAAAGAATATTTGACTTTAGATGGTTTTTCCCCCAAAGAGGAAGATAATAGGGGAGAATTCTAAATTCTGTGTTTCTAAGAGAAAAAGAGAGGGAGGGAGGGGGAGGGAGGGTGGGAGGGGAGGGAGGGTGGGAGGGGGAGAGAGGGAGAGAGAGGGGGAGGGAGGGAGGGAGGGAGGGAGAGGGAGAGGGAGAGGGAGAGGGAGAGGGAGAGGGAGAGGGAGAGGGAGAGGGAGAGGGAGAGGGAGAGGGAGAGAGCGCTCCAGAAAAGTATGGCACCTTTTGACTTCCCATATTTAAATCCCAAAGAAAAGTACATAACAAGGGAACTTCTTCCATTATGTGTTTTCAGTTGCAGTTCTCTTAAGAAATAATTAAAGAACTCTTCTCCAGGAAAATCAAGAGATTGTGTCTACCTAGTTTCCAAAGAGGAAACATCAGAAATACTAGTTATACTTAGCTCTAATAATGCAAACAGGCATGTAAATTAAGTAACAGACTATTAAACCTATAAGGGCCATTATGTGACAATATTACCTTGATCTGACATACTGTCTCAAAACAAATTTTAATAGAAGTAATTGCTGAAACTTGAACTCAAACATATTTCTGAATAAACATGCATATGGGCTTTGTAAAAATGCATATGTCAAATAATTGATTTGTGAAAATTCATATATCAATTAATTGATTTGAAGTGTTAGAAAAAACAGAATAAAGAATACCAACAATTATGTACAATAAAATTAAAATATACAAACTCTTGGCCTTGAACCACTGAAACCAGTGTGTTTGCTATTGTTTTAGGGGGGGGGGAACCCTTTCATGAAACTTAAGTTTCCTTCATTCTTTTTCAACTTAATTGCTCTAGAGTAAGCCCTTTACTGGACACAGTAAAATTGACTTTTGGGTTAACATACATAGAATCATGATTTTAGTTCTCCTGGTGCTTTCAACATTCTGTGTAATCAGAGCAATTTACGTTAATGTAATCCATTTAGACAGTTGCATTGTGCTGCCAAACCCATTTGTAAGAGAGTATACAGTGAATAAATACCCAAGTTGCTATGAAGGACCTTCCTCTGTTTGATCTCAGGATATCGTTACAGCTCTGCCACTCTGTAACACAAAGTAGTCCTTTCTCTTAGCTTGGCATGGTTTCATCTTTGCTAGCATATCTAAAGCTCCATTAAGCTCTTGAGACCCATTCATTCTGTACTTCAGTTATATGCCACCTGCTCAGGTCAAGGTGGAAAAAAAACCATTTTTTTAAAGGTTGGATCAAAAAGCAAGTCTTTGAATTTGAAATCATGTGACAATTTGCAAAGCAAATTGTCCAAAGCATATTTTTACAAATCCCATTTCATATAGTTATACGTTCATATATTTCATCTTAACTATATCATGTGAGGATTGGAATGTATGAGATTGCTTCTCTGTCTTTTTCACTATATGAATATAAAAACATGAAAGTCCACATAATTTAACCTCTGTACACTGCATCCAATTTAATTTTTTTATCTTTATCATGCATATCATCACACAGAAACATCCTACGTGAACAGTTCTATTTCTATTTAGTATTCATAACATTGGAAGAATGGTAGATTCTGGCCCAGAAAATGAGGAACATTTTAGGAGTCATAAATTTGGTCTCAAAATAAAACAAAACAGAATGAAATGAAATGTTATTTCCATTTTTTGAGATAGCCAGATGGATTATGGATTTGGATCCTGAAATACAGTTGACCATGGCAGAATCCAGCTGGGAAATAGATCAGTATAGCCATTTATGACACAAATAAAACTCTTCCTTAAACTATGATCTTGAGCTCAGTTGGGGTCAGACATTCTGTATTATTTGAAAATAAGTTGCTAGGGTTACTATGATGTAGAAAATGAAAAAAAAGTTATTTCTTGTAAGTAAACATAGATTGGTCTATTATTACACCTCCTAAAGGAGGAGGCAAATATCCTAATTTTTTCCAGAAAGTCATGCTGAAGAAATAAGATTCAGCTCTTATTATGACCTTTTTAATTCAAACCCAGTTTTTTTAAACATGATGGCTAGCTGATTTTAAATTCATAAGATGCACTGTAAACTCTCAAAGCAATTCTGTATCCTTCTTCAAACACTTATATGACAGACTGTATGGTAAACATTATAGACATTAATGTTTTCTAAAGGCAACCTTCTAAGATTTGACTTTTCTTCCTTTGACAGCAAATCTTTACAGCTTTTGAAAATATAGGGTTTTTTAAAAAAGAATTCTGAGCGATTCTGCAATTTCTGTCCTTTGTATTGCAATGTCCTCTGAGCTATTTATCCAAATAACCTCCATAATTTTTTATCACTTCTCATTTTTCATCATTTGTATAGAAATCATCTTTTTGATTTATGAAACAATAAACTAAGCAAAAATTATCCTTTAAGAATAAATTATACTAAATGTGATGTTTCATGCGGGCTGATTTTAGCCCTACCAAATGAAATAAATGTTAGCTAGTTTCCTCTATGATTCTGTATTGATCACACTGAATCCCAAATCATCAGATAACCTTCCCATGGCTGATATGAAGAGGGGTTGAGCTTCATTGCTTTTAACACACAAGAAAGTCACATATTTCCCTAATGCAAGACTTCACACTAGACACAGCACTCAATAATTGATTGATTGATTGATTTTATTATATTTATATGCCACCCTTTTCCCCCAGAGGGGACTCAGGGCGGCTCACAATTCAAATCAGGGAAGGGGGTACAGACAAAAAATAAAAACGAAACATAACAATGCATAATTTAAAAACACACAACAGTCATACCATTCGAGACGGGGGCAACAGCTCTTTAGCCCCAGGCCTGTCAGAACAGCCAGGTTTTATGGGCTTTGCGGAAGACCTGGAGGGTGGTGAGGGTTCGAATCTCCACGGGGAGATTAAATAGACAAATTGATTTGTACCTGACTATAAAGAAATGATATATCTGAAGAAAATCTGTCTAGTGCAAAATATGGAAATCAGGATAGATAGATGAGAGATTCATGAGAGATGGAAAGATGGAAAGATGGAAAGATACATAGATAATAGATAAATATATATTGATAGATAATATCAATATATAGATGATATATGATATAGATAGATAGATGATATAGATGAGAGAGAAAGATAGAGAGAGAGATGAGAATTTTTTTTTTCCTTTTTTCAAAGTCATTGGACTTCTGATCATTTTTTTAAATTAACCTTGATAGTCAGAGGCACATCTTCAGTGCTTACATAATGATTCTACAGGTATGAGACCTAAGAATCACTGACTCTTGGATTACTATTCAGCCTTTTCAAATTAATTATCATAATAAATTGTATACATAGGACAAAATGCTCAATGACCAATGCTAATTGATATGAAAGTATTGTTTGTTCTTATCACAGGTTCACTCATGGACAGTTCAAAGCCAAGCGGGATGTCAAATAGGATTGTGTTTCACCCTTACAGGGAGTTGTTTATTGCTCAACTGTTTCAAAAATAGAACATGAGTTTAATTGACATAAAGCCCTAATCCTAACCATTTCATACTCCTGTGCTTGTCTACCCTACTTTCTAATCCCCAGGATTATTCCTATTAACCTATTAGCTTTATTTACAGATTACTTCAGCACTTTTGCTTTAGCTTTGTTTACTGTATGCTTCTTTCCTTTTTGGGTTTCTGTCTGAGGCTTATGAACAGCTGCCTACATATTGAGCTTTCACAGCCCCTGAAAAACTTCTTGACTTCGGATGCTGATGCACTCACTCCAGCCTAACTCTGATTTCTCATTTTCATTCGCTTCTTCCCATAGTTTTTTATTTTATTAATTCTCCTTTATCTTCTTTGCTGATTCCTTATCTGGCTTTTTTCTGATGAATTAGTTGCTAGTAAGCCCAATTCTCTTGTCAGACTGTGGCTTCTTTATTCTTTGTTTATTTACTACAATATGTTTTCTTCTGCCTTGATACGACTGTAGCTACCTACCTCTTGCTGTATTCAGGAAAATGCAGGTATTGTTCCTCACTATCCTCCATTGCCTTCTTCCTAGAATTATTTTCTTGTGATGATGACACTGCAATCTCCAGACCCACAGGCACATGTATCTCCGGCATCAATTTCCACCTTCTCTTGTTCGTGTCAGAACATCTTTATCAGTTAGATGGGGAGCTAGAGAAAGTAAAAGAGATTCCTCTTCTTGTAGGACAACTGCAAATCTCCCTGACAGAAAAGGACTTTCACATTCCAGAAGCTTCACATCAGCTTCTAGACAAGCAAAAATAAATAATGTCTTCAGATATGGAAATAAAAAAAAGAGCATAACTTCCCTTCAGTAAAGTTTCTATAAAATAGTGATAGGTTGGTTTACTTGTCTCAAGAATAGATATATGGCTGTAGTGGGGGGAAAAACTGGTGGAAGAAATAATTCAGAAGCATGATAACAAACCAGTATTGGATCCAAAGTGATCCCTATTCTTTGAGCACAAAATTCATGTTTCAACTCAATGAGGCATTAACACAATTGCCCAACAACATTGTACGGGAATACATTAATATTATAGAAATTTTATGTGATGGTCTTATAAGATGGGTGGCTATATCAATGTTTTAAATAAATGAATAGCATGTACTAATCATTTGTGTAGAGGGAAGGCAACCTGACTTGAATGAAATAACAAAGCAATTGCATAGCACAAGATGATAGATAAACCAAGTATGTAAATAGAAATCTATATTTGGAATTAACTTTGCACTAGTGCTCATCTATAAGAAATGTTAAAGCAACTTGCTCTCATAAGCTTATATAATTGATTTCTTTACATTTCCTGAAATAGACTTATTCTTTTGAGACATCACAAGACTCAGCCAAATTTATTTTTTTGTTAAACTTTAGAAACTAAATATTTTCAAGTGGGCCTAGTGTGTGTGAAGAGGCTACTTCAACTGAACATCTACCAAGGTAGAAAGAAGGACTCAGGAGCCAAAATGGAAGAGTCAAGGATCAGGATCAGATAAGTAAATTCCTTTTATAGCAATAGCAGTTAGACTTATATACCGCTTCATAGGGCTTTCAGCCCTCTCTAAGCGGTTTACAGAGTCAGCATATTGCCCCCAACAACAATCTGGGTCCTCATTTCACCCACCTCGGAAGGATGGAAGGCTGAGTCAACCCTGAGCCGGTGAGATTTGAACCGCTGAACTGCAGAACAGCAGTCAGCTGAAGTAGCCTGCAGTGCTGCATTTAACCATGTAAAATTCACCTTTCACGTCTTTAAAGAAATATAGTGTCCTTACAAAAACCTGATTTTATTTTGTAAGCTACAGAAACATTTTTCAATGCCTTTGTAATATTTTCACCAAACATTTTATTGAGAGGATTGCCATGGCTTTAAAATCTTTTTGAGATTGTTTCTAAATAAGTAGGTGTGGAAGGCAGGACTGCTTAAATGTTGACATTCAAATATCTGGACTGGAGAATAACTTTGGAATTTGTGTGTGTGTGTATCTGTCTGTCTGTCTGTCTGTCTGTCTGTCTGTCTATCTATCGAATTATTCTAAAAATATGAGTTCTGGGTATAGTTATAAAAGAAACAGACATTGTGATCTCTGGAACTTTAAAATATATTGCTCACTGAGTTTTCGTTAGCCACTGCTAACATCATCAGAGTATACCATTATACTCAGGTATCTCTTTAATGGTTTTCTGCCTGTTTCATATATGTATGTATGTATGTATGTATGTACGTACGTACGTACACACACACACACACACACACACACACACACACACACACAAACACAAATTACCAGAGCAATATGAGTTGCCAATGAAGCAGGAGATCATTCAGCACTATCACTACTGAGGGCAGCTCAAAGATGACAGAGATTTTTACTTCCCTCATGTCAGGACTGGGTTGTTGAAAGTAGTCTGAAGTGAGTCAGGCTTCAGAAGAAGATGTGAACACAAAGATACTGGCTTGTTCTCAGCAAAGCGAGTAGGTCAGAAGACTGCAATGGAAAACACCTCCAGAAATACAAGGCATACTAGGATTTTTGGAATATGTTATTTATGTCAGGTTTTCTGAAACCTTTTTACACTTCAGTGCAAAAAAGTAGTTGAAGTAGAACTGCAGGATTCTGAGTAGCTGAGGTGGAACTACAGACTTCATCCAGACAGACTTGGCCTGTGTGGCCTACACTGGCATGATCCTGTCATCAAAGTCCATGTTCACTATTGTATTTTCCATGTCAAACTTCCCCTATAAAGGGAAAATTCAGTAGATAATAGACAGCATCCATATAGCTGTATCAGTAGAAGTGGTTCTTCTTTATCTATACCTCATCTTTAAGGGGAAGGACAAAGCATGATTTAAAAAAAGCCTGGGGTACCAAACTTCATGTTACACAATTAAGCATGATTGCTGCCAAATTGTTCAACACCTCTTTCTCCCCACAGAAAGAAACAAGAAGTTCTCCATCTGTCCTTCTCCACAGAGAAATTAATAGTGGGGTGGGGAGTAATTGAGGTACTTGAGATAAAGCATTGGCCAGCATCTTCTGACACCCATGGAATCGCACAAAATTTCCCATGCTGTGCCAGAAAAATAGGCTTGAAACCAAACATGCTTCAAGGAATCTTGTCTCATTTCATTTGATATAAAATGCTCCTTATTTTTCACATCTTGGCAGTACAGACCAGCTCAGCTATAAAGAAAAATATATATTCTTAGAAGTTATTCATAAAGCAAAAGGGGCCTTGCCCATCTGATCCATAATATCTCACATTGGGCTTCATGGTGGTTCAGTTCAAGCTCATTAAGTCCTTGGCAAAGTATCAATTCAGGCTTGTGAAAAGATAGCTGTTTCTCCCCCACAAGGGGATGAAAGTGAGTAGGAAGAGGAGGAACATAGCAGACCAAAAAAAATGTTAGAAAAAAAAAAGTTTATTTCACCTTTCAAACCAGTGGTGTCCAAATAGATCACCCTGAAGAAATATAACTTATCAGAACAAAGGTAGCTCACCCTTCAAAGTATCTATGTTACTTTAACTGCAATCATACAAGTTATGCTCTGCCTTTATTGATCTCAGATGGTAGAACTTTTTGCTGCTTTGGCCAAGGATCTTCGGCTTTCTTGTTTCTCCAAGGAGCAAAACTACAAATGTACAGACAGAGTTATGCTAGGGACTGAAAAGAACTTTCCTACTCTGTCACCTATGCAAAGATTTATTATGAGACAGAACAGAACTTAAGCACATACGGGTATTCATGATTATTCATTGGAAGTATATGACATTTCAATTATATCTCAGCTAAATATATAGTTAACATTCAAGATGGTGTGCAACAACCAAACCCCACAAAGATGAAGTGAGTGTCCTTTTTCTAAAATACTTCCAACAATATTTCTAAACTATAGCAATATGTTCTATTTCTAACATAATAAAGGAAAAAAGAAATGATGTTTCCTTATTGTTTGAGTGCAATATCCAAGATTCAAATACTTGTGTTTCTGAATGATAGCACTAGAAAAGTAGGTTTGGATTTTGCCTCCAAAAAAGTAACTATTTTAATCACCCAAAAACTGAAAAATAATATGGAACTTTTAAAAACTAAGTTATTTATTATGTTGCAAATATTTCCAACTTACTCATTGTAAGGATTCCGGATTTCCGACTTACTCAATGTTCCCACCGAACATTGAACGATCTGAAAACATTTAAAAGTGAAGATACTTATATATTTAAACAATCATTGTCCAGCGATACAATGACTTCAGAGAATTTAATTTGTAACTCACTCTAAAATGCAGAACCCCACCATAGCTCTATTTAGTTTCCATTATTTAGATTTCTTCAAAAAGGCACAGGATCTGGAAGGCCACTAGTATAGCATTTACAGGGAAGGGCAGAGATAATTGAAATTAGTATTTGCAGACATGAGTGGTTCTTAAAGCTCTAATTAAAGGAGCAACAGAGTTCTGGTACTTGAGCTGCAAAAGCAAAAACAATGAGACAGTAATTCATTCCAAAATACCATAATATGTAAATTAATGTATATATGTGCTGTTCTGTTTAAACACATACACATAGATAGAGTATAATAGGTAGATTTTAAAAAAAATAAAACAGGAGAAAGATCTGCATGGTATCCCTGAAGTAAGCATCCATTAACACCAAAGAATAGCAGGTCAAAAGACAGGAGATGTCTGTCTATCATCATCAGAAAATCTACAAAGAGATGAGACCAAATCTCACAAACTTTCTGCTTGACAAGTGTGACTCAATTTTCTCCTCCATTCCTTTCCTTTGGCCATTTCTCTTCTTATGCCATAGCAAAAATATCCTCAGTGCTATGTTTGTGTTACGCTTAGCAAAAAAAGAAAGAAACCCTTCTCTATTTTTTTTCTCTTTAAATCTTTATTATGTGAAGATTTCGTGCAAATAAGCATCTTCTACAAGTACTAAAGGCAGGAGGATGAGAAGTCTTTTGCCAACAGGTAACACACGTTGAAAAACCTGTGATCCACTTTGAATGGACCCACTGGTGGCAGGGCTTAAGACGAGACAATTCTATCAATGTTCAGGCTAAGCCTTGTTACAAAAGATGGAAGCTGCCTATGCAAAAAAAAATGAAGACAATGGAAAACAAAAGGGTTCCCCCTTTTCTCTAAATGACTGTTGCCTGTGTCATTAAATTTCATATTGTGCATTGAATCTAAATATATCACTTTGTTCTGCATGACAGGCAGAAGTGAGCATTCATACATTATCCAGCCACTTAATTAAGTGCCTGGGATATTTGCAGTTAGCAGAAACTAATAAGGGAATCGCATTTAAATTCCAATCACTCCTCGGGGTGGCTGCCTGCAACATAAGCAAAGCTTACTGGGTAGACATTCCACTAAATGCTCAACTAAAAGCTTAGATTTACTGTATTTGCAAAGAAGGAGTAATTTTATTTTCCATGAAAAGGTGCGGCTAAAAACAAACAGATCTGTTTGGGATTTTTTGGAATTGTGTCTTCCTCAGCATTGTGTTTAAAATGCCACTTGGTCTGTTCGGTTGCCTAATGAAACAGGAGTCTGATTTAGAGCTTTGCTAGCACAGAACAGGAGGTTCTATAAAAACAAACAGCTGGTTTACCCTATCCATGGCAGACTTTCAAGGTATTTCACAGAAATGGGCTCTAAGACTCACAGATAGCAAATACCTCATGACAGATTTCAAGCAGATGTGGAAATTAACTCATCGGCACGTTATGACTAATGCAGCAGAAGGGAAGAGACATCTTCTGCATGGAGCTAGCATGGAGTTAAAATCTGTGCTCATATTTGGAACCTAGATGTTTTCTAGGGGACCATCTTCTAGGTGGATTTGCATCTGCCACCATTTTGTTGGTTTGTTAAAAAAAAATGTTGCTTGCCTAAGCATCAGAGGGCTAACTGCCTCAGGTCTCAGTGGGAGTTAATTGGAGCTATACCCATTCAATCTGTGGTGATTTCAATTCTCTATTTTCTTGCAACTATCCTCTTGGCAGAGATCAACCACTCCAATTGCCTCTCACTAGAGGGCACCAATTCAAAGCACCAGTGGAGCTGAAATCATAAAACATTTCACATTTCTACTATTATCACGTAAACAACATGAGTGTAACATGAGCACTGAATCACCACGAATGAAATCTGTATGTTAATTTCCATATTAGGGTGAAACTGATGTTTTCAAAAGTAATGGGGGGGGGGAACCTATGCAAGAAGTATTTTTTAAATGACAGCATGCTTATTTTATTTTGTTGGACTGTAAAACATAACACACAAAGTGTATTAATTATTATTGGTGAGATTACCAATCTAGTACTTGAACAAGAGCTGCCTCAGATAACTCTGTGAATGATTAATTGACTATAATCCTTTCTGTGCTCAAGGAATTCTTTAGGGTTACTCTGTCTGATACTAAGCAATAATGACACTACCTGCTGTTGAATACATCTCACTAAGAATTTAACATCAAGCCAGAATGTAAAATGTTTTTCAAAATTATAGCCAAACAGATCTAGATTAGTCCAATCTAAGAAATGCTGTTCCAGATCAAATTTTACTATCGGGATTTAGTCCAGTCCAGTTCTAAGAAAAATAAAATAAAAATCAATTTCAGAATTCTTTAAACGTCAACAATTCCAATTGATCTAGGAGAATTTCATTGTTTATTCACATTTTTAAAAAATCATACTTCTGAAAGAATATAAAAACAAACCAGAAAAATATGTGCAGAAATTCTACTTTTGCAAAAAAAGACTACCAATAATTGTTCACATTCCTGTTCTCTGGAGGAGAAAATGCACATAATCATTGACCATCACCTCAGCCAGTATAGTCAAATGCACCAGAAACAACACTTGAAAGAGATTGAGACTTTTTTTTGGGGGGGGGACATTTTCTGCATCTTTATTTTAAAAAAGTATAATAAACCAAACAAACAAATTGAAACCCTGACTATGACACTCCAAATTTAAAGCTTTTAAGCATCTATCTGCAAGCTGCCAGCCTTTCAAAAGGTAACTTTATTGTGCACTACTTTGGTTACAAATAGTGATTGTTTTACAAATCTCTATTATAGAAGCTGGGAAGCTTAACAGAAGGAAGCAAAGACCTGAATTAAAAGCAAACTGTTTGCCTGAAAGGTTGGGCTGAAATGTTGCCACCCACTCCTATCCAAAGCAAGTTCCAAACTATTTTTTTCTCTGCAGGGCAACCTTGTCACTTACGAACTTTACTCGTCCCTCTGCCTCTTGGTTCCTAGAAGTGGTTGGGATCATGGGAAGTAAGATACTTCTAGAATCAAAGTCTGCCTGCCTTAAGTTGTTGCTTTGACCTAGGCCAAGAGTCAGCAAACTGCAGCTCTGGAGCCCCATGTGGCTCTTTCCTCCCTCTGCTGTGGCTCTATCACCGGTCGGTGCCACAATTTTAAGAGAAGCTTCCGGTGGGGAGGGGAAGAGAAGCCCAGTGCTCCAGAAGAAGACTCTATGGCAAGGGGAGAGTTTTCCAGTTGTCTCCACAATTGATAAGGCTTTTGGTTATGACAGGCAGAGGAAAAAGTATGCTATACTAGGAGGAGACTCTATGGTGGGGGAACTGAACTTCTAGTCTAATTCTAGCTCCAGAATTGAACAGGGGGCTTCTGGTTAGGACCTTTGTGGCTCCCAGTGTTTTCTTTTCTGTGGAAAACGGGTCCAAATGGCTCTTTGAGTGTTTAAGTTTGCCGACTCCTGACCTAGGTAGTCACAACAATTATATGCATGCATGTCTGTATGTCTGTATAAATAAACAAATATGTACCTAATACATTTTGCTTTGAAGGAATGTTAGCATATCTGCTTGCCCATGGAAGCATTTTAGCTGAAATTCTCCCAAGACTGTAAGTATCTCTTTATTTTGTTCACATGTCCAATAACAGAATCCTTTTCAGCTGCAGCTTCCTAGCCTCTCAAGTTTTGATTCCTCTTCCTCCATAAAATTTTAAAGGGGGGGAGATGTATATATTATTAAAATGTTCCTATAAAGAAAGACACGAGCACCAGAAATGCCAAAACTGGCCACAATAAACAAGCATTCTCCCCAAAAACACTAGATTGCAAGTGGCATAGTTAATTTCTACATAGGATGAAAATAATTTGGAAACATGGCATCATAATTAGTTTCCCCTTGGGATCTTTTCTATGACAATTTCTCCAAGCATATGATCAGAATTGTGTAGTTTTTCATTAGCTTTTTAAAATGCAGCAGCAGAATTTGCTATCCATATGAATTGAATATGATTTAATTTTCATAGTTCAGGTTCTCAGAAGACTACATGATGATGATGATGATAATTGTGTAATAAAATATTTTCTGGATAGAAAAGTGTCATTTATGTAGGGCTTCATAGAAACGTGTCACAATATTTTGCTGCAAGATCATTCTTCATGTAACAATAAGTTGCAAAGTTTGAGTATATAGTTCCAAAGTTTGCAACATATTTTTAAACTATACTGAACTTTGTACAATAATATTAATAAAGTTATAACGTTTTAAAAACTTTTCTGCTGAGTTCAGTAAACATGACTTTTTTCATTGAATTGGTTTCATCTTAATATCATAAGAAATGTACTTGTACCCAAATGTCATTTCACCCTTAAGGGAAAATCTGAAGATAACTAAGTAACAATTATAGGAGGGGGGGGCTCAGGAGGTATGCTCTCAAGTCAAGATACCTTCTAATTCAAATTGTTCATCTTACTGTACTGGTAAAGTTAATAGGAAATATCAAGGATAGTCCATTTGTTGACAAAATTATAGCACAGAGAGTTGCAAAACAGTAACATTTCCAAACAGATTTACACTACAAAGAATATCTAAACTGTGTTACAAATTGCCTTCTTCTTATAGGACAGCACTGCCAACTGTTTCAGAGTTGAAAACGTTTGGATTATTATTATTTTTTAAATGGTCATGTGGCTAAAAGTAGTTTGAGGTTCCATTCTTACAGAATAGACAGAGTCAATAAAACTGAATTATTTGTGAAAGAAAATCCTATTCTTTCTAATATATTGCCTAGGTCTTAAATGATCTTTTTTTCTAACTCCATTTTCCATTGTGAAAACAAAACAAAAGAAGAAAATCTATTACAAAGAACAGACATTTCTGTGTTCTTGATGCGATTAGGATAGCAGCCAACACTATCCGATCCCCTCTCTTCTGGGAATGAATCAGTACATCAAGAATTCCAACTTGGAAAGCATATGAGCAATCCAGTCCTCCAAAAGCCTACCCCAGCCAGCTTTGAAATAAATTTGGCAAAATTGTTAGCAAAGAGAAAGATAGGGGAGAAAGAGATGGAGGTGGAAGAAGAGAAGGCTTAGATGGGAAAATTGAATCTCTCTGAGCTTGTGAGTAGGACAAGTAAAGGAAAGTAACATTGTACTTATAATCAATAAAAACCAGCAGGCACATAGGATATGTATTCCCAGCCTATGAACATAAACATAAATTGGGGATGGGTTGGCATTTTTACCTTCCTTCAGAAGGGATAATAAAAAGGACTTTCAGAATTCATCCTCACAGTGTCATAGAATTGATATCCTTGGATATATTATTTAATGTAGCAAGACTTCCATGATACCTGTCTCCCATCATTCCTAACCATTACATCCATTGTTGTCTGTGAATTATGGATAAATATCTCTATGATATCTACAGAATGCCAGATCAGAAAAAAAAATCCACATATACTAGAAGATAGACTAATTTACTATTGCCAAAGGTTGATCTCTATAGGCATTTTAGAACCGAAATGAGGACATCTTTAACCAGAAGGCAGCAGAAGATGCTCTCTTTTTATATGGGATCATGTTGGGATAACATTTTAAGCCAGGAAACCTATCCTACATACACAACACAAGTAGACAGATAGACAGATAGACAGATAGACAGACACAGACACAGACACACAGACACACAGACACACAGACACACACGGACACACAGACACATAAACACACACACAGACACACAGACACACACACACACACACACACACACACACTGCAAATGAGTTCAGAGGAACCAGTGCCTAAAATATAGGTTGTGGAAGAGATCTACACTGTTTCCTTCCCTTTCAGGAATTCCTCTTCCAAAAAATAAGACTTGGTTAGTCTCAGAGGCTTTGGAACAAGTTCTGTTCTTGTAATGTCTGAGGCACCTGCCAGACTGAAAGAATAAATTTAGAGTTATTGTAGCAAGAGGTGTCCTTGAACTGAAGTATATGGTCACATGCAGCTTAATGTTTCTAGCTGTAACTTCAAGAAGTCTATATATCTATTTGAGAAGTGAACGAGACCTTTGGATAATTGGGCAGGGCAAGACTCGTCATACAGAGACAAATGAGGTATTAAATTGAAGTACAGAAGATGTCAATTTTCTGGAAGACAATGGCTTGTCAATTTTTCTGCAAAATTTCATTATATATATAAAATATGTGAGAGAGAAGAAAAAAGAAGTGTTGTTGTTTGAAGACTCCAGCTGGCTTCAATCACTATACTTTCAATTTCTTAAACCTAACTCAGCCTGACCATTGATTCCTCTACCCAGATGCTTTGAAAAGTATCACAAGCTGTTCAACTGCACGGAGTTTCTTGGAACAAACAAAGACTAGGAAACAAAGGTTGCAACTATAGCAGTAGCAATGATCAACTGTTCAAATGAATATTCTGGGAATGAGACAGTAATATGTCCATGGGATATGTAATTTGTCTTGTAAACAGGAGATGCATCTGACAGAGTGTAGAACATGAAATGAAACTCAGGGCTTATGAGCAGTTATACAAAAGGGAGTGTGCATAATACTGGAACAACAAAGACAGAAGATCACGCTAAGGTTAATACTTCCTTAGTGACTTACAGTAGAAAATAGGGTTAGTTCAGAGTGGAAACCCAATTAGACAGCCTGCCCTGAAGTTGCCTAGCAACAAGGTGAAAGTAAAGATGATGGTGCCATGCTTCTTTTATGTGTGAAAGAAACAGTCTGCTGTAATGAGATCCAACATATACTATAGTGGTTCCTGGTGTAGGCGGTAATATCAAAATCTGTATTTTTAATGGTTAAAATCTGGACATTGTGGG
This sequence comes from Thamnophis sirtalis, assembly GCF_051295495.1. NCBI lineage: Eukaryota > Metazoa > Chordata > Lepidosauria > Squamata > Natricidae > Thamnophis > Thamnophis sirtalis. The sequence goes on along the minus strand of NW_028261381.1, from coordinate 120,183,252 downwards.
ATATTTTAGCATTTATGTTCAATACCTTCTAAGATTTCAGGTGGGAACACCAACATATTATGAGATTTGGTGAGCTCATAGGTAAGAGGCACAGTGGCTCAGTGATTTAATGATCCTGGAGACTCTTTGTTCCAGCGGTTCAAATCCTAGCTCTGCAAATCCTAAGAGCCGAGGTGGCGCAGTGGTTAAATGCAGCACTGCAGGCTACTGCTAGATCAGCAGTTCAGCGGTTCAAATCTCACCGGCTCAGGGTTGACTCAGCCTTCCATCCTTCCGAGGTGGGTAAAATGAGGACCCGGATTGTTGGGGGCAATATGCTGACTCTCTGTAAACCGCTTAGAGAGGGCTGAAAGCCCTATGAAGCGGTATATAAGTCTACTGCTATTGCTATTGCTATTGCATGATGGAGTGAATTCCTGTCACTTGTCTCAGCTTTTGCCACCTAACAGTTTGAAAACATCTTCTATGTGAGTAGATAAATAGGTGCCACTTTGAGGGGAAAATGAATCAGGATTTCATGTGGACAGTCAGAATCCTTCTGGGGCTGAACCTTCCTGGTTGCAACACCTATTTGTGAGGCGGCTTTGGTAGAGGGAGAGGGTATCGGATAACACTGTAAGAAAGCCACTTGTCTTTTTTTCTGGTGTGAAACTAGTTTGCCCTCCTGTTATGAACATTGGAAAGTGTGCAAGCATGAACCAAACAGAACTAGGAAACAAGCAGCCAAACTACTACTCTGCTTTAGCATTGTAGTCTCCTGACTGATGAAATATCATCATGTGCTTAAAAAGAATATTTCAAAGCTATTCAGTTGTTGTTTTTAAAAAAAATTATTTAACTTTAGCATCGTGCAGATGTTCTCTAAGAATAGAGTCACATGGAAGTCTACAGATGTTGCATTGCTAAGTCCAGTGAGCATATGTGGTGTGGCAACTGCCAGAAATTTTCTTGGCAATATTTTTGGAAGTGGTTTGCCCTTGCCTCCTCTCTATGACTGAATGAGGTGGTTCAAGGTCACCAAGCTGACTTAGTGCCTAAGATGGGACTTGCAACTCAAGCCTGTTGTATGTCTGAATTTGTTTTATTTATTTGTATCCTGCCTGATTATTTTAAAAAATAACTCAAGGTGACGAACATCTCTCATATATCTTCTTCCTCTTATTTCCCCCCCAACAACAACCCTGTGAGGCGAGTTGGGCTGAGAGAAAGAATGACTAGCCCAATTCAAAAAATTTCCCTACTGGTTCCATGGGCATGGCTTGGTGGGCATGGCTTGGTGGGCATGTGACTGGGCAGGCATGGCTTGGTGGGCATGTGACTGATGGATTTGGCTTGGCAGGCATGTAACTGGGTTGGTAGGCATGGCCAAGTCAATGTCACAATGTAAAAGCAGCTTGACTTCACACAAAACGGCCCCTGTAACAAGCAGAAACCTCACAGAGCCACAGAGAGCTCAAAAACTACTATCACATTTTACACAAAAATAACACAAAAGCTGCACAACTGATTCACACACAATTTATATGTGTGGATTTCACACAAAAAGGCCCCTGCAACAAACAGGAACCTTACAATCAGGAACAGCTGATTTTTACTACCTGTTTGAGAGAATAGGTAGTAAAAATGCTAAAGAAAAGTAAAAAAAAATGTTCTGACAATTACCCGACATAGCTGATTATCACACAGCTGATTGTTGGTACTTTCTTTTACTTTTTAAAGCATTTTTACTACTGGTTTGGGTAAATTGGTCCAAACTGGTAGAATTTTATCTCTGGCCCAAGGTCACTCAGCTGGCTTTCATTGTTAAGGACTGGAACTTAACAAGGCCATTGTTAAGGACTGGAACTTATTGTCTCCTCCTTTTTAGCCTGGTGCTATAACCACTAGACCAAACTGGTTGTCATTCATTTGATTCATTCATTGATTCATCTGAATCAAGTACTTGACTTTTGTTTTGATTACAGATCCATTATAGCCAATTGCCTATAGGAAGGACCCCTTAGAGAGAAAAAACAAAAGCAAGATGCAAAAGTCTGCTCATTTGGATTCTTCCTTCCTCCCATAAACAACAATTTATTATTTTTACATAGGATCACCACATTTTTATTATTATAGTTGTTTAGATTGGCTGCAAGCTAGGTAGATAGTTAGGTGAAACAGCAGAAGATTGGTAACATGGCAGCCAGGGAAGAGGGAATCCTTTTAGATAATGACTTTGACCCAGATCCCTTTTGTGGTTAGTCAGGAAGCTCTCAATAAAGGATCCTGGGATAGCATGTAAGATATGAGGTGGAGAGATCTACTCATTCCCAAATAAGGGGAAGATTCATGATTTCAGCCCTAACATCTTACCATTCCATTGTTTTTCCACATAAAATATGTTTGTATGGGTTGGGGCAGCAAACAATCATATAGTTATAATAGGGCTTTTTATAATACATGGAAAGACTGAACTTTGCTAAAGACCATGCAAACAGTCAACAGTTAACACACCATGAATGTCAGCAGCTAGCTAGCACAGCTGAGAGAGGAGGATGGACTGATCTTGCTATTTCTGCTGGCTTCTCTCTTTACTACTCCACAGCCAGGATGTCCCTTGGAGCTGAAGCAAAGAGCATAAAGGACCTATAAGCATGAAAAGGCAACTTGCTAATACACTGGGAGCTTTAAAAGCAACAAAGATCCATGCCAAATACTAAAAAAATAGGTGTATGTAAACAAATGCTAATGCATAAAAGAGACACATATCACATACAATGAACAATGTAGCAGACTGCCCAGATAATCTCAAAGGAGGAATGGTGTTTCTTCAAAAGTAATCAAATCTTCCTATCCTTTAAAAAGTTCCTTCAGTACAGCCCTCCTATTTCTATCTTTCTGAACTTTTTCCCAGAGGTGCTTTTCAAAAGGCAACTGGACTTTCCTTTCTTTTTTCCTTGAAAACATTTAACTTCTCATTTAAGAAGCTCCTTCAATAATGAACAGAAGAAGCTTCTTGGATGAGAAGACAGATGTTTTCAAAGGGAAAAAAAACAAGAAAGTCCAGTTGCCTTTTGAAAAGCATCTTTGGAACAACCATAACCTGAATGATTGAGAATCTCCAAGGACATATAGGCACTTTTGTGTCACCAGAAAGAACCCCTGTGCAATTTTCATCAATGCTGCCAATAACATAAAAGAAAATCTAAGTATTTGATGATCATCCCATTGCAACAATTGGGCATAATCAGTGGTGGGATTAAAAAAATATTAGTACCATTTCTGTCTCTTGGTGGGCATGGCGTGGCTTGGTGGGCATGCCGTGGCTTGGTGGGCATGGCGTGGCTTAGTGGGCATGACTTGGTGGATGTGGTAGGGGAAGGATACTGTGAAATCTCCATTCCCTCCCCACTCCAGGGGAAGGTTACTGCAAAATCCTCATTTCCTCCTGATCAGCTGGGATTTGGGAGGCAGAGACTAGATGGGGGTGGGGCCAGTCAAAGGTGGTATTTACCGGTTCTCCAAACTACTCAAAATTTCCACTACTGGTTCTCCAGAACTGCTCAGAACCTGCTGAATGCCACCTCTGGGCATAATCTCTAAGATATTAGAATTTATGGTTCAGTTCTAAAACAAAGCTCATTTCCAGTCCCAAAAAATGAAACATGTTTGAGCCAAAGCACCGCCATTACACATGAGAAATGGACAGATAGTTTTGAAGACTTTTGTTCTCCTTATATATTTTGCACAAATTTTAGGCAGAGCATATTGTTCACTTTGAAATCTCCAATGGCCTATAATAGATAAATTGTATAAAATAAGTTTGAAAGCTAATGCAGCATCAGAAGATGTACAGGCAGCAAGAAAGAGATACTATTTGCATCTCTGAATAATGTTAAGATGCTAAAAAAATACTTACTAGCAAGATGGCCGGACTCTGGGCTGTCAAATTTAAACCATTTATGTGATATTTCCATTTTCTTACTTTTCATCCAATCAAGGTTTATTATCGTGCACTTTCTCCACATTACTGTCCCTGCCCTTGTTTCTGAAATCAAATCTTTTTTTTAATTCATTCTCTTGTTATTCTACCTATAATTTGCATTACAGCTGCAAAGTAATAGCCTAATCTTACTGTGAATATGTATTTTAGTTGATCATCCTGTGTTAATAACATTGCCAAATGTTTTATTTCCAATTAGTTAATCTCCTGCAGATATATGTAATCCTCATACTGCATTATGTAAGAAAAGAATGAGGCTGAATTTTAACATTTAATTTAAAATATCTCTAAACCTGTTCTACATATTAATGCATAATTTGGCATGGTCCTTGTCAAATAAGGATTTAACATTAAAGGAAAAAAGCAAACTGATTATTGCTGAATTAAAAGCCTTGAGCCTGCAACTTTTTACACAACTCTATCCGGCAAGGTCCATGGATTCTACCACTAATCCAAGCAAAGTACATGAATATTAGAATGCACCCTTTGCTTAGCTATGTCCGCATCGTTTCACACATGGTGTAGACATATTCTTAATGTTTCTATCAAGAATATTTTAACAGGGAGTCGTAGTGAATCACTATTTCCTAACTAATGCTTCTACATTTACTTGATTGAACCTGAAATAGTCCATGAATTTAAATAGTACACAGTTCCTAGGAGAGATGTTTCACTTTCACAATGATTTGAACAAAGAATCCCTTTGGAGAAGGGGTGTGATACTCGATTTCATTGAAAGCTGTATCAGGGTTGTATTTGACCTTGGGGAGATGGGGTGCACATTCTGGGATGGGCGTGGCCAGTTCAGCATCACTTGTGTTGGGGTGGCCTGAGCACTCTGCAAGCAAAATTGGCTTGTGAGTTCCATTTTTGGCTGCAACAACCTCCTGCAACCCTCTGCCAGTGAAAACAGAGCTTGGGACGGCCACACGTAGCCCTCTCAAGCTCCATTTTCACTGGCAGAGGCACTTCAGGCTGGTCCATCACTGTTTCCAGGGTGGGCCTGTGGGCCAGATCTGAACATCCCATGGTCCAGATCCAGCCACCAGCCTTTGAATTTGACACCCCTGCTGTAGAGTGTTTCTCTACAGCAAGTTGTGTCCTGCTTCTCATCTCTGGGGAGAAATAGTCTGTCCCTCTACAACAGTCATTTCTGTGCATATGCCACCTGTATCCAGAAGGCAGAGCTCATGCAATGAAGAGACCAAATGAGATTATGAACTTTGTCTCAACTTTTCATTAAGGTGCACTACATGTGAATTATCTTCCTTCCTAGACTACAATGACAAAGGGAACTTACACAGGAAAAAAGAGAAAGACTATAGTAATTATTAATTGCTGCCATGAATGATTGTATTGGACAAAACAGAGAAGAATTTGGAGGGTTATCAGATTCAATTCTCGGGAACGTTTTATAAATCTAAAATAATTAAGCTTCAACCCCCCCTCCCCCTTTTTCAACTTTTCGGTCTTTCCATTTGTTTCCTGGTAATCAACTTAACATGTAAAAATACAAAACTTTTTGAATTGGTGACAAACTTAAAATATTTCACATGCAGTAAGAGGTGAAGCATGGACCATACACAAATGAAAGTTCACAGAGAAAAGAACACTATTCATGGAATTATCCATATGGTTTTTTTCCACCTTTTTTTCTTAAAAAATACACTATACATTTTATTTCCAGTGGACAGCTGCACTGCTGTAGGTTTATTTTTTACAAATCCCTAGTGGGTCTGAAGCTCTGCTGAAAGGCAGTTACAACGTGCCTAGACTTTGTGTGCAGTGTACTGACAATATCTAACAAAGTCACACAGCTCCAGTTCTATGAAAAAGTATTCACCACATTGCATTTTCTGAATTTCCCCATATCTTTGGTGTTGTTACATTTCTGGGGAGTTTTTTGCTGATTGTTTAACAAAGTACTCACACAACTGGATCCATCAAATTAATTGAATTGATAGATCTTGGGGGGAAGGTGATTTTTCATTGTAAATTGAATGACTTTTGTGATTAAATAAATGAAGCAAGCTCTTACTCACTCTAAATCCTTTATGTAGCAGTAAAAGGTAAAGGTTCCCTTTGCACATATGTGCTAATCATTCCCAATTCTAGGGGGCGGTGCTCATCTCCATTATAAAGCCAAAGAGCCAGCACTGTCTGAAGATGTCTCCATGGTCACGTGGCCGACATGACTAAATGCTGAAGGCGCACAGAATGCTTTTATCTTCCCACCAAAGGTGATTCCTAATTTTCAACTTGCATTTTTACATGCTTTTGAACTGCTAGGTTGCAGAAGCTGGGACAAATAACAGGAGCTCACTCAGTTACTCAGCGCTAGGGATTCGAACAGCTGAACTGCTGACCTTTCTCATCTGCAAGCTCAGTGTCTTAGCCACTGAGCCACTATGTCCTTTCTGTATTATGTACCAGTATTAAGACTTATGTACCAGTAGGATCCACTTAAAGCTTTGATAATATTCAGAAGCAGTTATGGAGAAATTTAGAAAATTGAAAAGGAAGAGAATACTTTTCACAGAACTAGAGCTATACTAGGGATAGTACCTTCTCTAGCAAAAGACCTGTATAGTTAATATTTTTTAAAGATGCCCATAGTTATTTTCACAGTCATTTCCCTTAAAATATTCTATCCTTCTAAATGTTTCTCCTCAAAAATCTTGACTGAGCACAACAAAAGTTATATTTTAGGATCTCAATAAACTCAAATACATGACAGCAATCAACAAAAAAACTTTTCCTGGACATTGGGATATTGGTATTCCTGGACATTAGAATACTGGTACAAACTTTTTTATATTACTTCACAGATACATATTCTCTGTACAGAGAAAGCCAGCCTTCCAAGGAGAAAATTGAGGTCAGTTCTCCTTGTGCCTGAATGTATGGGAAAGCATTCAAAATTGCATACTCTTCCTGCCTAGAAAGGTTACATTATCATTACACAAATGAGTATTCATTTGCAAGCAAATTGACTCAAAATATTTATGTTCGTAACTTTGCATTCTCCTCAGATGAACTCTATGGTTTTAGGGTTTTTTTTCCCTTCATCTATTGCAATGGAATTTTTTAATATCAGCATGCCACGAACTAGGCAGAATTGTGGTATTAAGGTATCTGTATTAGAAGAAGATCTCCTATGAAGTGCCAAGCTGCCTTCACGGCTCATACCGTGAAGTCTTCAGTAAGTTCCCCACTTAATGCAATTTCGGCTGACTGGAAGTTCATGGTTCATTGCACATAGACTAGAGAAGCAGATATGCAGTTGAAATAATCACAGCAATCTATTTTAAACAAAAACACTAGCTGTGCAACATGTTTTTGAGCCAAACTTTGAAGAAACTCAAGAAAAAAAAGAACTAGTAGTTGCAGTATAAGTTGCAGTGGATATTGCTACAGTTGGTAGCAACTTTCTATAAATCAGTTGTACACAACTGTTGCCCAGTCACTTTCAATTTTTCAAGGCCTATTAGACATTTCCTTGACATTGTCCATTAGCAACTGCTTCCTTAATTAATTGATTTTTTTTAATTTTGAGGTTACCCAATTTAATTACTATTATTATTTTAAAAATGCACACATATTTTACATATATTATATTTATGGAAGCTATTGTAAGCTGTTCCTTATGACATCAGTGATTGGTAATATTGGTAATATAATCAAAACTCTTCTCTTTAGCTGACCTCTTTTTCATTGCCTTTCTTCTTTTTCTAAGCATCATAATCTTCTTCAGTGACTTCTGTGTCCAAAATATTAAAGCTTTAGTTTCAATATTAATGCTTCCAATGAGCAGTATAATTTTAGTTCATGTAATATTGAATCTGTTTTGTAGACTCAACATGTTCTCAATCATTTCTCCAGACCACAATTTAAAAGCACATATTTTAGTTCATTCTGCTTTTCTAATGATGCAGCTTTCACAGCTATCATAAGTTACAACTAGAAAATCCATGGCCTTCACATAATCCTAGGCATCTTTTTTAATTTTAATACTGAGCAGAAGACTGAATTTTGTATGCTATTTTTTCACCTTCAACAAGAAATTCCTTCAGTCTTCTTCATTTCCAGCCAAAGTGTTGTTGTGAACTTATTTGAAGTTCTCAATGTCTTTCCCAGAAATTTTTATTCCAGGTTTTCTTTCTTCTGGCCCAGCATTTCTCATGATAAATAAATAAGGGGATAATTTACCACCTTAGAACATTCCTTTCCCAACCTTGATTCATTTAGTTGAATTTTGTTATACTGTCTAGCTGTTGTTCTCTAATCATTAGAGGAATTCTTCAATAGATGGATAAGATGACCCAGTACAGATCTGCCTTCCAATATCAGAAAGTCAGTCTAAGTAAATAATATAAGTAAGCTATGATGTAAGTTAGCAAAATACTTTTGGGGCAAACAAGAAGTAGTCTTCACTAATTAAAACACAACACAGAGATATCTGCATTTGATAACCTTAAAACCAAATGCCTTGAAGGCCAGTGGGCCAGCTTTCAATTATCTCCAAATGGAAGGGAAAAAATAGTAAAAGAAAACTTTAAAAAGGAAAGTCAAGCAAAGACTGAGAGTTGAGCAGAAGACACATTGCTTGCATTCTATAACACAGGTAGCTGAATCACAAGAGTTGTAACACTCTTGTTGATTGATTCCAACTATTTGCACACATATGATTTTGACACATGAGCCGACTACTGATATTTTACAGAAGCATGAAAGGAGAACAAAATATAAGTTCCATTATCACCCTATTTGCCACACTATGTTTCTCTTTTGGAAGTAACTCCTGAATATGTCTACTGCGATTTCTGCAACAGAAAGGATAAGCCAATTTGTAGGTAAATCAAACCTAGATGACAGAAGCCTTACCCTACAGCATAACACTGAAGGAAGGAAAAAACTTTAGTGAACACTATTTTATGTCGTGACAGTGATTTGACATGTTGCAAGCAAAACACATGTGAATGGGGTCCTTTTGCTTTGTGCCACAGGCACAATTTTAGTATAAGCTGGCTGATACATTCTTAGCTGTTACCACTGCCGTGAAAGAGCATTAGAAATGTGGCTTCCTCTTTCTGCTTATGTAGAATCCAGAAATACAGCTGTTTAAATGTAGAGATATGAGAGGTGTAGCATAGCTAAGCCTTAATTAGCATGCTGGAAACACTGCAGAAAATTGTTAATTCCAGCAGTTAGCTTAGGGAAACAGTGCTTGCAAGGTTGTTAGACACTTGTTTCCTAGGCTAGGATCATCTGGTGGATAGGAAACAGGAGAATATCTTTGATTATAGGTCATCCTTCCTCTGCTAAATACAAATGTGATTATTCCTATTTTCAGAAATAAAATAAATTGCATGTCGGCTCAGGTCATATAAGGCAATGACTTATACACTAGTAACTTCTCTAGGCAGAAGGGACAATTTTTCTGATGAGGGCACATCTAGACAGAAGTCCCTTGGTATGGCCACATTTTAGATGATGCTGAAGCTGGGAAGGAAGGACCAATTCCAACTTTGTACAATGCTAGCATTTTCTCCTTAACACACTTTTTTCCACTTTTTTCTCTTTTTGATATCCATTTGTCTCATTTTAGAGAAATTGATTATGGGAACTGGAAGTCCAAACTGTTTCTTGCAGTAAACAGTTAACATTAGACTGATAACTACTTGAAAATAAGCTATGAGGACCCAGACTGTTGGGGCAGTATGCTGACTCTGTAAACTGCTTAGAGAGGGCTGTAAAAGAGAAATATAACTTGCAGCATGAGGGGGAAAAATTGAGGTGGTAGAAATGAATTAATTAAAAATTTGTTGTTAATAATAGAATCTCCACCTCCCTAACTTCCCACACATTGTTTTTATCCAATAAACATAAATATATATACACCGCAAATGCCACAGCATTTCTTGGAACAAATGAAATAGCACCATGAAAAGAAAGTTTCTGTTCCTAGTGTGAGCACATGACTGTTCAATTCTCAGTCCAATTTTTCTGGCAATTGGACATCAAAGGACAGAGTCAGGTATTCTAAAGTTGAGAGGAGAGTGGAAAGGTCTGAAGTTAAGAAAGACAGGGCAGCCAATGTTTGGATGTTACAGTAATTTTAAACATTCAGGCACCTTTCAGGATCGTGTTTGTCATGCTCAGAAGCGAAGGAATCAGAGGAGAAGGTATTAAGTAGCAAACTGAAAGTGAGGACTCTGCTCCCTGCATAAATCAGAGTTCTTTCCCAGAACTAGCCGGAGGCAATATCAGCTGCATAGCTCTCCACTTATAAGAGCTTATAAGTAGTTATTTGATGGTGTTTGCTGTCGCGTATCTGTAACATGGCCCTTTTACACCGTTTCTCATTTGGTTTGAGATTGATATCTTTCCTGGCCCAAAATATCCCTCAATTACAAGTCAGCTTCCTCCCTTCCCCCACTCCTTGCATTAGGCTGATTGTTAGCTTTCTTTTTTATTCACAAATCAGGAAGCTTTAACTGATTGTGAAAACAAAGTAGCTGTGCTACTTTGTGCTTATCTATTTATTCATTTATTTTTTTTAAAGGCTCTCTTCTGTTCAAGTTTTAACTCTTTATTCTGTAGACACAAAACACTCAGAGATCATTATGTTCATACAGATGCAAATTTATGTGGCTAAATTTTGGGTTGATTTTGACCTAAAGTACACAAATAGTACACAAAAATTATCTGCTATAATGTCCTACCTGTAAACAAGTACTTTAACTTTAAGTGCAATAATATATGGGCAAACAATGGATACAAACTCAAAGTAAAGCCCTCCAAAATCGATTGCAAAAAATACAACTTCAGCAATAGAGTGGTCAATGCCTGGAACACTCTACCTGATTCTGTTGTTGATTCCTCAAACCCCCATATCTTTAACCTTAAATTGTCCACCGTGGACCTCCCACATTTCCTAAGAGATCACTAAGGGGGCGTTCATAAGCGCACCAGTGTGCCTTCTGTCCTACTGTCCTTATTGATATGTATATGTATTTTATGTGCTCATGGCCACGTTATACTTATTTATATCCATCTATTTGTACCAATCTCATGCAATAATGCCCATGTCTATACTAATACCTGTTACTTTGTACATGTTGACAAAATAAATAAATAAAATAAAATAAAATAAGAAGGATGCTAGGAGTCTTTGCAACTTTGCAACTTTAATAGGATTTGTATGCTGCTCACTCCCTAGGGACTCTGGGCGGCTCACAACAAAAGTAAATATATAAAAATATTAAAAATACAATTATTTAAAATAAAATCATCCATTCAATCACATGGGGCTGGATTTTAATCAACAGCCCCAGGCCTGCCGGAACAGCCAGGTCTTGGTCGCTTTACAGAAGGCCGGGAGAGTGGTAAGGGTCCGGATCTCTGCGGGCAGCTCGTTTCATAAGGCCGGCGCAGCTACAGAGAAGGCCCTCCCTCAGGGGGCCACCAGCCGGCATTGTCCGGTCAACAGTACCCGGAGGAGGCCCAACCTGTGTGATCTTATTGGTCTTTGGGAGGCGAATGGCAGGAGGCGGTCTCTCAGGTAGCCAGGTCCAATACCATGTAGGGCTTTAAAAGTAACGACTAGCACCTTGAAGTGGGTCCGGAGACCAATGAGGAGCCAGTGCAGCTCACGGAGGATAGGTGTAATATGGGTGTATCTAGGTACACCCATTATCGCTCACGCGGCTGTATTCTGGACCAACTGCAGTCTTTGAACACTCTTCAGGGGCAGTCCCATGTAGAGTGTGTTACAGTAATCCAGTCTTGAGGTGATGAGGGTGTGAGTGACTATTTGAAGTGCCTTCCAGTCCAGATAGGGCCGCAACTGGTGCACCAGGCGAACCTGGGCAAAGGCCCCCTGGTCACAGCCGACAAGTGGTGTTCTAATGTCAGCTGTGGATCCCCAAATTACGGGCCCTCTCCGAGAGGTGTATAACTTCACCCCCCAGGCTAAGAGGTGGAATGTCTGGACCATCTTTGGGAGGCAACACCAATAGCCACTTGGTCTTGTCTTGTTCGCTCCCATCCAGACCCTGACAGCCTCCAGGCACTGGCACATCACTTCAACTGCTTCGCTGAGTTGGCACGGGGCGGACAGATACAATTGAGTATCATCTGCATATTGATGATATTTAATCCTGTGCCGGTGTATGATCTCACCCAGCGGCTTCATGTAGATGTTAAATAGGAGGGGGGACAGGACTGAGCCCTGCAGCACCCCATATTTGAGGGGCCTAGGGGTCGATCTCTGTCCCCCAACCAACACCGACTGCGACCTGTCTGAGAGGTAGGAGGAGAACCACTTTAAAATGGTGCCTCCCTCCCACTCCCACCTCGTGTAACCGTCGCAGAAGGATACCATGGTCGATGGTATCGAAGGCCGCTGAGAGGTCAAGAAGCACTAGGATAGAGGAATGTCCTCTATCCCTGGCCCGCCAGAGATCATCGATCAGTGCAACCAAAGCAGTTTCGGTGCCGTAACCAGGCCTGAAAGCCGACTGAAAGGGATCCAGATAATCTGTTTCATCCAAGGTCCGTCGGAGTTGAAAGGCCACCACCTTCTCAACAACCTTCCCCATGAAGGGGAGGTTGAGACTGGGCGATAGTTGTTCAAAATGGCTGGATCCAGGGAAGGTTTCTCTAAAGGATGCGGTCTCACCACCGCATCCTTAGGGGATTCAGGAAGGATCCCTCCAGGAGAGAGGTGTTAACAATTCTCTGGAGCCAGCCACGTGTCACCTCCCTGCTGGTTGAGACCAGCCGGGAGGGACACAGGTCCAGTAAACAGGTGGAGGCACTCACCGCTCCCGTGGCCTTGTCCACTTCCTCAGGAGTGACAAGTTGAAACTCGCTCCATAAAATTTGATCAGGACCTTCCCCCGGCGCCTCGGCTGGTACCGTCCAAGTGGACTCCAGGTCCGTCCGGATCCAAGTAATTTTATCCGACAGAAACTGAACAAATTCCTCAGCTCTACCCTCTAAACAAACCTGTACCTTATTTCCATTTCTGGTACATGGGATGTTTTTCTACTGAAGCTAAAATATAGCTTCTCTTCAGGTATAAATCAGGTATCTCATTCTTTTAATATTGACTCACTGAGCTATATTTTCTTTAAAAAACAGAATTATCTCATATGAGCAGTGAAGTTCAAATTGTGATCCTAGTCATGTTTTAACATGGAAGTACCCTAAATACAAGAACTATGTAATATTTATCTTCATAGTAGTTAAAAACACACTTAACCACATAAAAGAAACAACTTTTTTTTTTACGGGGATCTCTGGATGACCCATTAGCAATTTTGTGCAATTCACAATTATGACTTGTAAATTACAGTGAAGCACCCCACAGGTGCATTTTGTCAAAGAGGAATCAAAGAAAATGACTTATTTGGGTACCCACATATTTTGATACAATTATTAATCAATAACTACTATTAATAAATAGAAAAATAATAAATACAATTATTATTAATCAATGCAATCATACATCTTTTTGATGCATGATTGTATTACTTAATAATTGTATTAGAACTGAGTAAAATAAGAAATATTGGTACCTGTTCATCTGGCAGATAATGTGGAGGATTCACCATTGACATGAAATTTCCTTCTTCAATCCCTGCCCTCCAAAACTTATTGACAGCTCAGTTCACCAAGTTTTGAGATTGATATAAGACCGTGATGGTGAACCTATGGCAAACATGCTGGAAGAGGCACACCGAGCCATCTCTCCGGGCATGCCAGCTATCGCCCGTTGTTCTTCCGGGTTCCAGAGCATGCACATGCACTGGCCAACTGGTCTTTACACACAAGGGAGCACTGGAAACTGGAAGAGCAGCTTCGTGGTATGCATGCATATGCCGGAAATCTGAGCTTCTGGTTTCTGGCATGCACATGTACATGCACACCGGCCAGCTGGTCTTCATGTGCACCAAAAAATGGAAGCCCGGGTTCCTGGCATACGCATGCATGCCGGGGAACTGCTCCTCCAGGTTTTGGCACTCCCCCGCATGCGCATGCTCCCATTTCAGCATATGGTGTCAAAACATTTCACAACACTGATATAGGATTTGATGACCAAAGCAAGTAAGAAGAAATTTATTATCTTCTTGTTGAGAAAGGCAACTAATTTGGGACTAGAGAGAAGTACTGAATGAGGAAAATAATTTGGGATTTTCAGTATCAGATGTTATTTTCAAAGATTAGTTCCATTTTTAAATCATTGGTTCATAAAGTCCAGGGACCCATTGTGTCATTACTGTAGCTCAGTGAGAAAGTAGTGTCAACAGGGAAATCCCAATGTTACCTAATAAGTTTCATGGATGAGTGTGGGTTTGAACCAGTGGTGGGTTTCAAAAATTGTTGGAACCTACTCTGTGGGTGTCTCCTCCTTTGTGGGAGTGGCTTGCCACCCATGTGACCAGATGGGAGTGGCTTGCCGCCCATGTGACCGGATATGAAATTATGAATTAGTACTTAGATCAGTCCAAGTAGCTATTCAGAAACTCTGGCATTGAAGCATACAAGTCTTAAAGCTGTCAAGTTACAAGATCCTTGCCAGTGGTGGGTTTCAAAAATTTTTGGAACCTCTTCTGTAGGTGTGGCCTGCTTTCCGGGTCCACTGGTGGAACCTCTTCTAACCGGTTCGGTAGATTTGATGAAACGGTTCTACTGAATAGGTGCGAACTGATAGGAACCCACCTCTGGTTTGAACATAAGGAACTCCAATCTTTTAAGAGATTCATAGACATTTTCCGTTTGCTTTAATAATTATATTACTAAAGATAGATAACAAGAAAAAATCTGACATTAAATTCTCAATATTTGTAAATGGAAACAGGTGAGCATTTCAGTCCAATTGCTTTCTGACAAAAATGTATGAACATTTCCAAATTTATAGAGAAAAAAATATAACTTAAAATGGACATTTTTGTTTATATCCAGTAAATAGTAATAGTGCTGGATAGGAATGGAATCTCCCCCGCCCCTCTCCCTCTCTCCCTCCCACTCACTCTCTTCCCTGTGATAGGTTAAACTTTTATACCAATGTGGCAGGCAGACACAACTTGTTCAATTCTCTCAGCTGGGGTAGCTGCATGTGCTGAATTTCAGTGATACAGATGAGTGAGGTTTCAGTTGATCCTTATAATAAGAATGTAGAAAATTCACACACTTTTCCAGAAAAGCAGACTGCCATGAAATTCTGTCAGTAGAAATGCAGGAGGCAGCAAAAAGAAATTGTGCTTTTCTACAATCATGAATTGTTGTGTTAAAGGGATATTTTAATATAATGTAGGGAATGAACTAACAATTGTATTTTTGCTGCTATATGGATATGCAGGGAGTATTATTTTGCTTTGCTTAATATCAAAAGAAAGACTTCTTACTCTGTACAGATGAACATCATTTATTGGTACAATAGAGATATCTTGCTAGAGTATTAACATGTATATGAATATTTTAAATATGTCCCAGACACATACACACACACACCAATAGTGGGCTTGCAAACCAATGGACATTTGGCTTCCTTGCAAATGTTCCATTAAATTATCTGCCTTTCCTGTTTTGGCCTATATTTTTAAAACCACTTCCTTCCTTCCTTTTCATTCTTCTGTTTCTGTTTACTGAATAAAAGATGCTGTTGGAATCATTTGCATAAATTCCCTTTAGAATTCAACAAAATCCCATTATAGCTTCAAAAAAATCAGTTATTTTTTTAAAAAATGCAGCAGGCTTAGCTTAGTGGTTTTAAAGATGGTATAACTTTACTTTGTATGCCAAGCAAACCTCCAGGAGAAATACAGTATTATTTTTATTTTTAAAATCTTTTTAAAGTTATACGTGTATATGCATATGTGCATGTGTATGTATTTATTAAGGTTTCCCATTTTAATTGCCTCAGTATCCAAGCACCACTGAAATTCTGCTTACCTCCCATTTCTGCGGCTGCTTATTTATTAAAAGGTTTATGAAATATTTAGTTACTCTCAGATGGTTTGCTCTTGGGAGCTCTAGCATGGCTGCTAGAACATGAGGACTGATACAGGAATCCCTCCACAGTCATAAAGATATGGCAGCTGCCACTGAACTGTCAGATAAACCTACCTCAAAATCACATCCTCCCCTATCTTCCCCACAAATAGCTCAAGGAAAAGAAAAGAAAAAGGGAAAGAAAAAAGAAAAAGGGAAGGAGAGAGGGAGGAGTGGAATGGCGTACATGTTGGCCATATCTTTAAATTATTTTTCCATTGGAAAATAACAATGAGAGAATACTACTGCCTTTAAAAAAGTTTCTGAAATATAATTTGAAGTTGTCTGGCCAGAATACTCAGTTAGCTGTATGGGGAGTTGAACCTGGATTTCCCCCGTCTTAGTCCATCATTATTGCCATATCTCTAGCTGTTCCATCTGCAAATCATCCCCAATGCACTTTAAAAGCAACCTACATTTCCTTCACACTGCCATCACCATCTGCAGATCAAATACATATTCAGCATGATGTCCATTTGCTTGCAATTCTGAAGCTCACACAGAGTACCTTCAGGCAATTACTGCCTAGCCAACGCTAGCCAGTAGCTAAGCAAAGCAAATGCCAGCCCATCAGCACTCACTCCATCTGTTTGAGTCCTAGAAGCCAGAAAGTTTATTCCAAACAACTTATCTGTTTCATCTCTACTAGTTCTGTAAGTCAGGCCACTGCATTTTGAACTAATTTAAACTTCCAAGTTATGTATGCTAAATGTACCGTGTGTAAATTTTTGTTCTACACTCTTTGATTTGTTTTGCTTGAAAAACATGCATCTCACAATTGGGTTATATGCTGTCTGCCATCTTGAAATGTGATCTCCTAGACATACAAGTTGTAGTTGGAAAATAGAATGTAACTATTACACACCCAAATACAGAATTTCTCACAAAAAGGGTAAAGGCTGGGAAAGAAAGAAAATCAAAACATTCTGATGAATTGCCAGACAGATTTACAGTTGTATTTTGGAGAAGATATTGATTGCAAGCAAACTAAGATGGATTTAGACAACTTTGGCTGTTAAAGATTTGTTGGTTTAATAGCCAAATCTGACTCTAAGTTCTGTCTCTGTTTACCTTCCCAATAAGCAACCAAGTCAGAAGTCATTTAAAAGCAATTTATTATGGTACCTTGATAAAGTGGGTTTTCCCTATAAAAAGGAAGAACCCAAAGACCCATCTTACATTCACCTTATAGTTAACACAACAAAGAAAATACAAGAGGAAAGTTTATTGGACAAGATAAAAGTAACCTCCCCCTTGTATAGGAATTCAGTTACATGTAGTCAAACATGTTATATATTTGTATCCCATAATATTACACATGTTCATTAAAATGAGGTCTGACATTAGAAGGGATGTAAATTTTAGAGAAACGTGGTGGCTCAGTGACTAAGACGTTGAGATTGTCTATCAGAAAGGTCGGCAGTTTGGCAGTTCAAGTCCCTAGTGCCACATAACAGACTGAGACCCGTTTCTTGTACAAGCTTCTACCCACCTGGCAGCTTGAAAACACATAAAAATGCAAGTAGAAAAATAGGGACCACCTTTGGTGGGAAGGTAACAGTGTTCCATGCGCCTTCGGCATTTAGTCATGTGACCACATGACTATGGAGATGTCTTTGGACACTGCTGCATTTTCGGCTTTGAAACAGAGATGAGCACTATCCCTTAGAGTTGGGAATGACTAGCACATATGTACGAGGGGCACCTTTACTTTTACCTTAAATTTTAAGGAAAAGGATTGTTTGGAGTTCACAAAGAGATAAACCAGACCACAATTTGCACTAACACACTTTTTCTTATCTGGAGGCAGTCTCCAGCCAGTTTACCTTTTCAGTCTAGGAATGTTAAAGGCTATCAATCAATCCATACAGCAATAGGATCGAAAGTTTTCCTACATTCCAGTCTATAGTAGTTTGATAAATCTCTAAAAAAGAGAGAGAAATTAAATTAAAATACAAAGTTAACAAGTTACAAAATCCATGTCATCTGTCCCTCAGGTTCCAGAGTGATAAAGATCCTAGAAGCATCCCAAGATGAAGAGATCACAGAATAGACATGAGGAGAATTATGCCTTCCTGGTCAGAAAGAGAAAACAATCCAAAGGAAGGTTAACATAATGTGTTATTAATAATGAGAGGTTGCTAGCTATGCGTAATTATTGCCTTTGATTAACTCTAAGGAGAGAATTTAGACATATTTATATCCATAGAGTAAGTAACACGATCAATAGCAGAAGCCCTGCTTTGCAGGCAGGGAATAGTTAATTCCAAGAGTGCTGGAGCAAGCAATAAATTGCTGCTTTACTGCAAACTGGATTCTTTGTGAGAAAAGTTGTAAAAAGGAGGAGGATGACAAAGGGTATCTTGCTTATACTGGTTAAACGCTACATGATTAATCTTGCCTGGCTGAAAACAAACCAGTGTTTTCTATCTGTATTACAAGTAAAGTAGGAAAAAAATTTCCCAAGGAAGTCAATCTAATTTTAATTCAGAGCATTGCACTCATAGACCAGTACAAACATAAGGAAATCTCACACTGTATATCATGTTGATACTAAGAACCCTTTTGCTCACCAAGCCTCATAACAAAATGATGGAGAAGTAGATTCGGAACAGAAGAATAGCACGGTCTTGTAAATGAATGTGAGCATGTGTATGTGCATGTATGACTATATACAGGGGTGTGTTTCTACCGGTTCAGACCAGTTTGGGAGAATTGGTAGCTCCAATGATCAGCTGGGGAAAAACTGGTTCATCCCAATGATCAGATGGGCCATCTGCCCACCAGCACTACTTTCCTACCTTATCTTTTCAGCTGATTCATGCGGCAGAGCAGATTGCCGTGCGAATCAGTTGTGTTACTCCTCTGAAGAAACCCAGAAGTGGATATTTCTTCAAACTTCATATGCACATGCACAAATCATGCAATCACCGAACTGGTTGTTAAACCGGGAGGATCCCATCACTGGATACATGTCTATGTGTGTGAGAGAGAGGGAGGAAAGAAGGGAGGAAAGGAGATATAGAGAGAGTGTGAGAGAGAGAGCTTTCCCAGATTTCTCACCTCTAACAAAACTTCTTCTCCTGTTGATGAAATAGGTATGGAAAGAACAATGGGTAGGAAGATAAAGCAATATACAATACTAAGCTCAGATCTGAACTGAAATTTCCCATGACAGCTGAGCAAAAGGGCAGCCCATGGGACTAGAATTGGTCTTTTATTTTTCTTCCCCACGAAGTGTTTGGTCCGTAAAAAGAGAAGAGGGATCACTCTATGTTATGCCTTCAGAAGACAAGTGGTACAGGGACTTCATATGTTAAAAATGGGTTTTAAACTGAGAAAGAGAGAGGAACAGAGGATAATGTTCCAGGACACACTCCCAATTTAAAGGGAAAGGGAGATAAAACAACACCTTTCCAGCTGTTCGCCTTCTCCCTAGGAAAATCCCCTACCATATTAAAATTCCCAAATTAGTAGGTGGAGATTACATTGAAACTTTTATTTATTTATTTGTCAAGCATGTATAAAATAACAGATATAAGTATGATTATAGATACAGCAAATAGATACAAATAAGTGGGGGTTTGGGGAAGAGTCAAGTAGTACATTCTAGGCATTAACCATTCTGTTGCTGAAGTCGTATTTTCTGCAATCAAGTTTGGAGCAGTTTACCTTAAGTCTAACTTTGTAATGTTGGAGAGAACTATTGCAGCGTGCCAATGGCACAAGAAAAAAGTTGGCTGCACATTTGAACCTTCATTTAATTGGAAAAAGTTTTGACAACTTACACTAATCTTCCAAGGAGAGTGTAAAAGAGTATGACAGTGTGAACTAATATGAAAAAGAAATCAAATAAACATCCCAAAAGTGATTCAGAAAAAAATTCCTATGACTCACAGGAGAGGATTAGAGTATTGCAGTTTGTTGGATAAGGCATTAAATGGCTGCACTTGACTCAAAAACCAGTTAGTAGTACCAAAAAAATCTTCTAATAAATTTTAAAATCCTGTCAAGTCCAGTCAGGTTTTCAGTTCAAGGGCACCATCCTGAGGCAGAAGGTGGGGAATAGAATATATAGCACCCTAGAGAACAGAGGTATACCAGGAATTGCTCAGATTGGCAAAAATCCCAGAGCAGAAAAAAATTATAATTCTAATGTGAAATGCAAAAGGTCAGAAGGAGAAAAAAAAGAAAGAAAAAAGAAAGAGGGATATATATATATATATGTCAGGATTCTGACAGCCCACGGATAACAACTGTTCTTGAACATGGTCAAATACATTCTTACACAAAGGATGGTGTTGTAGAAATTTAGTGATGTGCAACAAGAAAGTCTCAGAGTTCATAAGGTATTCAGAAGCACTAAGGTAAAATCTATTGGAACAGAGAATGTTTGTTACCTATTTAGAAAGTTAGCTGCAAGCTAAGTAGTAAGGCTTTATATGGTGGTATCTGACTTATCAAATAGAGTACACTATCTTCTAATCACTTAATCTACTGAGAAATGGGTTACTAGAAATGAGCAATTGGTAGCATCAGGATACAAAGAGATTTTGCAGAGTAAGCTGATAGAGTTCCACAAAGATAACGCTAAGTCATAAATAGTTCCAAGCTCTGTTTCCAATAGAAAGCTAGTTTGGAAAAACACTTAAAGGTAAAGGTTACCCTCATACATATGTGCTAGTCATTCCCGAATCTAGGGGGCGGTGCTCATCTCCACTTCAAAGCTGAAGAGCCAGCACTGTCTGAAGATGTCTCCATGGCCATGTGGCCGACATGACTAAGTGCCCAAGGCACATGGAACGCTGTTACCTTCCCACCAAATGTGGTCCTTATTTTTCTACTTGCATTTTTACAATTCTTTCGAATTGCTAGAGAAATCCCTTAGAGGAATTCAAAAAAGTGTTTACAGGCACGTTGTGCATTACTACTTTAGTCTAATGCAAAATAGACACTGGAAATGCAAGAACAATAAAGCAGAAACTTTTCCGTATTGCAGAAAAAGCTAGAGACCCATTGGAAAAGAAGTATAAAGCATGGTGCAGTTAATTATAATTTTATCTTCATATAATTTATAGACAAAAGAGAATGGTATACAAGCAAAATATAAAATATAAAAATATTTAACAGCATCCCAAGTTTAAAAAATTAAAACTCTTTTGAAAGAACAAAAACAAAACGTGGAAGAAAGTTTTTGGTACAGCATCAGCTTCTCCTGGCCTCAGGCATAACTTCTTAATTCTCAATCTATTTTTTTTTCATCCCTTCAGTATCACTCTCCATTCTGATCCTTTTCAAGAAGATGATCGACCTGATTTTCCAAGTTTGGATGAAAAGATTAATCAAGGATTTTATAGGCTCACATTTCTTTTCATTGTAAATTCAGTGTTTGTGGAAATTAGCTAGAAAAGAAGAAAAGACAAGTAGGGAACGGATGTTACTACAATGCTAGCCAATACATTGGCTATTATTATGGCAAATCACAATTTTCTGAAGACAAAAAGCCATACTAAACAAAGGGGAATTTTGATGTCAACACGGCCCATCCTAAATAAACCAGTATAACTTCTATACAGTTTATTTTTATTTTCTTATTTATATAGAAATTTGGAAAACAATAACATTAAGCAGAGCATTAACAAAACAGATGCTGCTTAAGCTTTGTCTTTTTGGAAGAGAAATGTTACAAAATATTATTATATCATTATCATGACCATCACTTGTTGTTGTTGTTGTTGTTGTTGCCAGTGCTGTTTAAACATGGCCAGTTCTCACTGTTGTTGCCAGCTGTCTTAATAAATACAATAAGTGTTGTTGGCTAGTTGCTTATTAGATAATCTAGTCCTGTCTTGGCTAAATATAAGATCAATCTGAACTATTGGGGATTTGAGAACTGGAATAATTCACGTCTGAAATATTCCAGTACAGCTTTACTATTTCTCAGGACTTGGGACCTAGTTCACTTCATTTGATAGCCCATCCAAGAGCCCCTTTGAAATGCTTCATTAACAGATGTCTCTCTTCTGTTGAGTAAACAACAACATTTTACAAAGAGCTCTGTCATCAAAGCTAGATGTCTGAATAGGCAAAGGTGGACATAGATATTTAGAATGGAAAGCAAATGGAAAGGAAAGAGGACACACCAACTGATTAACTTTCTTAGCATCCACCACAAAAAATTACAGTAAGAAACTGTAAATTAACTTAGATCTATGAATAATATGAAATTATTTTTCCCAGCATCAGAAGACTGGGTTTTCAATTGCAAGAATGTGCTAGAGCAGGCTAGGAGGCAAAAGTCTCCAGTGTGTAACTGATTATGGTTTGTCAATTTCAGGCATCAGACCACACCACCCACATCAACTAATTAAGGTCACAGAGTAGAGCTATTAAATTGTGGCTAGCACTTATTAGGGAAGTGCTGCTCCACAGAAAAAAGCTGCTCAGTAAGGGATAACCTGTTGGATACTCAAAAAGCCAGACATTTGATTTGAAGGCTATGCCTACTAGATAAATTTGAAGATAACAGGGTGAGTTATCTGATCACTCTTTTTTCCTTTATGTTTGGTAATCATACAAGACAGACCTCCTAATTGAAGTATATTAGCCTTGCCTTGATATTTTAAGGTGGAATCATGCATCTCAAAGGCATTTAGTTGAGTAGAGGTGATATATTCACCTCTATGTAAAAATTCTCTTACTCAAAGTAGAATGACCACCATGTGTATTTTCCAGTAAATGTGGTAAACTTAGCATTGAGCCATAAAATGTCATGACAAGTGTACTTGTTCTCTACATATTGGGGTGTGTGTGTGTGTGTGTATGCACCATATATGAACATTGGAAATAGGGCACAGAATATAATGTGGTTATTCTTTAGTTTCTGTACAGAAATATACAGAGGTATTGTTGCACCTTATGTAAAGTTATACTGTGTTATAGAGGCATTACAACAGCTACAGCAGGATGGATCTATCCCACTTGTCAAATCTCTATGCTCTTGTAATTGCTTTGACAGACACCATTGTAGGGTGTTTCATAAAATGAAGTACATTTGTTTGAAATTCACAAGCCTATCTCATTTGTGGAATCTGATTGACAACAGCATAACTGCAGCTAGTAGACAGACATTCAAACATAGCTGACAACGATGTAGTAATTTTAGTGACAAAATCATTAATTTTAATATCAAGATTCACAGCTTATAATTAGGAAGGTATATTTGATGGGAAAATAATTCATCTTAGTTCATTCCACTGACTATTGTGTTTCAGAAAATATATAACCAAAGATATTTGATTTGGTGAAAAATCTTTAAAATTAATTATTTCACAAAAAAGCTATTTTAGTTTCATTGGTTAATTGTTATACAACAGGCTGAAATATATTTAGACTTCAGGCTATAATAGTTTATTAGTGTATTTGATAATATATTAAGTAAACATCCAGGAATAACACTTCTTATATTTGAAAATATGTATTTCTGTTCCAATAATGAGAGTCCCAATAATCATGTTCCAGAATCACATGGAAAATGTAGATCTCAGGCAAAATAAAATGACCATTCTCATCAGTCTTCACTTCTCTATCCCCAGCCACCTTTTCATAAAGTAGCATCATACATATATCTTTTCCAGTGTATGTTATCTATCTTTGATGCACCATCCCATCATTCAAGACTTTTAGAATTATTGACAATGGTGCTAAATCCCAAATGAGACATATTGCAGACTTTAAGTATCTACAGTGGTCTCTTTCCATTAAAACCTACATCAGGATCCTGGAATTAAAACCTTCAAGGAATAGAGTTTTGGTGGTAGTTGATTTCCCTGATGTAAGAGTCAGTCATATGTATATTGTTTTTATCAACTGGGTTCATAAACCAGTGTAACAACATTATTGAAGATTACACCCCATGCATTCCTGGAAATCAATCCAGGAAGTGGAGAAAATTTACAAAAAATGAGAGACACATGGAGCAAAGGAACACTGATTGGATTAAGCAAATTCTAGTCCCATCATATTGGACAGACCTAGTGTCAGGGTTCCAGATAATACACCCATGGCAAACAGAACTCTGAGGCAAGTATGTTCCTCAAAGAACAAGTTTATTGAATACATCATATTGGCACAGACTGGTGAAAACCAACTCTAAAGATTCCCATGATTTTCACCTAATTAAAAGTAAAAGCTTTTCTCCCTTTCCAAAACAGTCACATGGTCCAATCAAGGTACTGTCCAGTTGCTTCACTCCTCCTCTTTTCAGCCACCTGTGGGAATGTCCTTGGTTCTCATGGAAAACTATTTTGTTTTGGTGACAAGACCCCAGCTATCTCTATTTTCCCCCCATCCCTCAACACCATTGTGGCAACACTGAAGCCTCCAAGATGGCCTCAATCAGGGCAGCTTCAGCGTTGACAGCTAGAGGCACTTGGGAAGAGAGGATTGTGACCATTTGATTAAAGCCCTACTCTTATTGTATATGCATGTGACACCAATGCAATCAACTGCAATCTTAATTTTTTGGATCCCTTGTTAAAAATGATTATAGGTACAATTCTTCCATAATTCTTGATGCACAGTTATAGCAAGCATATTTAGTAGCACCTCTAAGTTGGAAATGCCATGATTATACAAAGAGTGAGAACCATAAAATATGCTGGAAACTTGTTCAGTTCACTCTATGGATTAAATGATTATTTCTACAATTCACTACTCCATCTTATTAATAGTAAGACAATTATGAGCTCAGAAATTGACAGTGAAGATTCTCTTAAAAATATGCAATATTGTAAAGAAACACATGGCTATAAGAAAACTATTTAAAGAAGTAAATACTTCTGCCACTGATTCTTGCAATATTGCATATTGACCTATTTCTTTACAGTGTATTCTTGATGGAAATTGCATACAAAAATATAATATACTTTAAATATCAAGTAGTGCTAGATGTTTTGTAGTAATTGTAATATGTTGAGTGAAATTTGAAACTTTAACTAAGAATTGTTATATTTCAATAGAATAAATTCTGTAAATCTAATTACATTTTTACAAGCCATGTTTTTGTTGTTGCATGATCATATTATTAATTATTGCTTGTTTTCTAATTTATAACCTGCTTTATATAGATACGGAATGAGATATTTAAGCATAAAGCTACATTTTTCTTCCTAATTATTAGAAATTATTTCAAAGTCCTAGAGAAAAAAAGAGGAAAAGAAAAGTTGGAATTCTGAAAATAACATGATTATATCTACATTTGAAGTGCCAGCCTTCTGAGAAAGTGAATACTCTTTGCAATTTGATTGTGTGCTAAGGAAGCATGAATTGGTTTTTAAAAAATCTATTAAATCTAATCTTCTCAAAATGAATACATTTGGCACCTAGATTTACTGAGATATATCTCCTTCAGGTGCTGACACAGTTTATCAAACCTCAGAAGTGGTCTTAAGGGTTCCCGTATTATTTGATGCCTATCTGAATTATTGGCCTTTGGCATTTGTAACCAGAACCAACTGGTCTTTTTTTAAAAAAAAATATCTTCTCTACAGTGGTTGATAAGATCACAATAGCTTCACAGTATCATCGCAAACCACAGAGAAGTCCAGGATTGACAGCTTTGTGAAAATCACTTGCCCGCCATGGGAATGTATGCCTTCCATGAGAAGAATCTCTTTTTAATGCACCCTGATAAGGATGAATGCCTTTCTTCTTCCTTATATTGAAAATGGGATTTGTACTCAAAAAAATGAAAGATGAAAAAAGAAATGCAGTATAACAAGTGATACATAAGTACATTTTTTCCTAAATACATCACATTTCTTCTCTTTCCTCAACTATATGCACTAATGTATCAGTTTTGTTGGGACTGTGTTGTTGTTATTGTTGTTGTTGTTGTTGTTGTTGTTAACTTTTATTCATTAAAAGAGCCAAGGTGGCGCAGTGGTTAAAAGCAGCACTGCAGGCTACTGCTAGATCAGCAGGTCAGCGGTTCAAATCTCACCGGCTCAGGGTTGACTCAGCCTTCCATCCTTCCGAGGTGGGTAAAATGAGGACCCAGATTGTTGGGGGCAATATGCTGACTCTCTGTAAACCGCTTAGAGAGGCCTGAAAGGCCTATGAAGCGGTATATAAGTCTACTGCTATTGCTATTGCTATTAAACATGAAACTCAGTCAACTGCACATTTAAAAATGCATCACAAATACCAGTGACTGGCGCTAATGGTTGATACAGGTTTCGGCCAGCATCCTAGGTATCAACCATCTTCTAAAATGTATGTTGTTCTGAGTAGTGCAGTCTTTTGCAGCTTCACTGGTGCTACAGAAGGAAGCATTATTGATGCATTCTGTAAAAGTCTTCGACATGGTACTAAGTGTGCTGATAACAATGGGTATCACTGTTACATGTTTCATCCATAATCATGTAGATGATGATGATGATGATGATGATGATGATGATGATGATGATGATGATGATGATACAATTGTATCACAGCGGCCAGTTGTTTGGCCGGATTTGGCATTGGTTACTAGTCGGGCCCCACCCAGGGGCCTAGGATGTTGTAACATATTTTCGTAATATGCGTGCAGATCCAAGCAGTGCGGCTTTTTGCATTTGACTGATGGTGATTTTGTCAATTTTTAACTGTTTTAAATGTAATTCCAGTGCTTTTGGAATAGCACCCAGTGTGCCAATTACCACTGGAATTATCACTGCTGGTTTGTGCCATAGTCGTTGAATTTTGATTTTTAAGTCCTGGTATCTTGCGATTTTTTCATGGTCCTTCTCAGCGACCCTGCTATCACCTGGTATTGCGATGTCTATGATTGTGACCTTATTTTTCTCAACCAGTGTGATGTCTGGTATATTATGCGCCAGTATTTTGTCGGTTTGTATACGGAAATCCCACATGATCTTGACCATCTGATTTTCGGTGACTTTTTCAGGCTGATGTTCCCACCAGTTTGTTGCTGTTTTAATATTATAATTTTTGCACAAAATCCAATGGATCATTTGTGCTACTGAATTGTGCCGCAATTTATAATCAGTCTGCGTGATTTTTTTACAGCAGCTGAGTATGTGATCAACAGTTTCATCAGCTTCTTTACAAAGTCTGCATTTGGCATCATCAGAGGATTTTTCAATTTTGGCCTTAATGGCATTTGTGCGGATAGCTTGTTCTTGCGCAGCCAGGATTAGTGACTCTGTTTCTTTCTTTAATGTACCTGTTGTTAACCATAACCAAGTTTGTTCACTGTCCACTTTATCTTTTATTTTTTCCAGAAATTGGCCATGCAGTGCTTTGTTCTGCCATTCTCCATTCTTGATTTTATCACATCTTTTCTGTATTCTTGTTTCATCTGTTGGGCCTTCAGTAGATTTTTGTTCTTTACTTCGATTAATAGATGTTCTTGACTTTCTTTTAAATAATCAGCCAGTGCATGTTTTTCTTCTTCAACTGTTTGCTTCACTTGTAATAATCCTCTGCCACCTGATTTTCGGGGCAGGTACAGTCTATCAGTATCACCACGTGGATGTAAACTGTAGTGCATTGTCATTAGTTTCCTGGTTTTTCGGTCCAAAAGGTCCAAATCAGCTTGTGTCCAGTTAACTATACCAGCTGTGTATCTTATAACTGGTATTGCCCAGGTATTTATGGCCTTGATTGTATTTCCACCATTCAATTTAGATTTCAAAATTTTCCTAACTCTGTTGGTGTACTCTCGCCTGACAATAGTTTTTACTTCTCCATGCTTAATGTTATCCAACTGCAGAATGCCTAAGTATTTGTAGGCTTCATTTTCTTTGCATTTAATTAATTGGCCATTGGGCATTTCAATTCCCTCACATGCAGTGATTTTGCCCCTTTTTATGGATACAGTGGCGCATTTTTCCATGCCAAACTGCATTGAAATATCGGTGCTGAATAATCGGACTGTGTTTGTCAATGATTGGATTTCTATTTCTGACTTTCCATAGAGTTTCAAATCATCTATATATAGTAAATGCGAAATTTTTTCAGCTTCTTTGGCTGTTTGGTAGCCTAATTTCATTTTTTTTTTAAAGATTACTGATAGTGGGATCATTGTGATGATGAAGAGAAGAGGTGAAAGTGAATCACCCTGGAAAATTCCTCGCTTGATATTAACCATTCCGTAGATCTCATTCCCTATTGCCAACTCAGTTCTCCATTGTTTCATCGCCTTTTCAGTAAAGGATGTAATATTTTTGCTAATGCCAGTTGTTTCTAAGCATTTTATGATCCAACTATGTGGCAGTGAGTCAAATGCCTTTTTGTAATCAATCCAGACCATATTCAAGTTCGTTTTTCTGTTCTTACAATTTTCTAATATCATTTTATCAATTAGAAGCTGATCTTTTGTGCCCCTGCTCCTTCTTTTGTTGCCTTTTTGCTCTACTGGCAAGATGTTGTTTGTTTCCAAATAATCCATCACGTTATCTGCAATAATGCCTGTGAGTAATTTGAAGGTTGTTGGCAAGCATGTTATTGGTCTGTAGTTTTCAGGTGTTGTTCCTTTAGTTGCATCTTTCTGAATCAAGTATGTTTTTCCAGTTGTCAACCATTCATCAATTTGGCCCTTTTGTAAAATTTCATTCAGTTGCCTGGCCAATATTGCATGTAAACTGGTCAGATATTTGAGCCAGAAACCATGTAATTGGTCGTTTCCAGGTGATGTCCAATTCTTTACCTTTTTAACTCGATTTTTGACCATCTCAGTTGTTATTTCTAATACTTGCATTTGTTTGTTGCCAATGCTTTTCTCAAAGTCATGTATCCACTTTGCTTCCTTGTTGTAGTCCTTTGCATTTTCCCACAATCCTTTCCAGAATTCAACTGTGGCCTGTTTTTCTGGTTTTTCACTTTTGGTGTCACCATTCGCATTCAGACTTTGATAAAAACGCCGTTGGTCTGATCGAAATTGCTGATTTTGTTTATATTGGATGATTCGTGCCTCATATCTTTCAATTTTTCTAGCTGTTGCTGTTATCTGCTGTTTTACAATCTCTACAGCTTCATTGATGTTTCTTGTATCCAATCTATATCTTCTGATTAGCCGATCTATGATTTTGTTGTTTTTAAGCCGTTGCTCATGCATGTTCTTTAAGTTACTAGCATCTGCCCTTAATTTTTTGATTTTTTTTCTAAACGGATTTTCCACTTTGGCTTTGATGCTTTTTCTGTTGTGTGACTAGGTACTTTAATTTTAATGCCTAGTTCATTAGTGACTATTACAGCTGTGCTGTACATTAACTGGTTTGTTTCCAAGATGGATCCCGGTTCAATTGTTGAAAACACTGCATTAACCATTTTCATGATAGGGGCCAAAATTTTCTTAGGCACAGTTTTTAGTGATGGTAAACGTTGCCTTTCCTCATTAAGCAGAAAATGCTCCATGATCTTATCCTTCAATTCTTTTTGTTTTTGAGTTAGTTCATCAGTTGGTTCAGTGATAACTGGTTCTAGTAGTGGTGATGTTATTTCCTCCCCGAGAGCTTCTTCTGGGAGTTCTACTATAATGTCTTTAGTTGTGTCTTGAATATCAGTTATTTCCACTTGTTTTTTGGGTTTTGCAATTTGCCTGAATTTCCTCATGTTCAACTTCACTAAACACTTTATTCCATATAATAAATCGCCTTTGATCTGCTAGTCGTTGTTCACTAACATTTGAATCTGGATATTGTTGTTTCCATAATTCATACATTCGCTTTAAATAGCCTCTTTTTTATGGCTCTGAGTTGTAGTAACAGGCCATTATGGCACGGTTTTCATCTGCACTATATTTTTGTCATTTTGTTGGCTGGTCCACTTGTAGCCCACTTGTCGACGGATGTCCAGGGACCCCAACATCCGCCGCGGCCCTTGTTAACCCGCGCGACAACTGATGCGGTATGGAATTCTTATTTGTTTTTTTCACCATATTGTATGGGTTGGCGGGTTGTTGTTTTTACGGGACCAGATGCCAACCTGACCCCAACCCTCCTCCTTTCTCATCCGGGCTTGGGACCAGCAACGGTGGAGTTGTTGTTGTTGTTGTTGTTGTTGTTGTTGTTATTATTATTATTTATCCCATGTATAGATGGGTCATCAAAGTGCCAGTCAGACCATCGCCCAAGAATCTAAACCCAAGAATTGAATGTCATTGTGCAAAATAGCCTCGCATCCATGTCTTCCCCTTGTTCCAACTGAGGGAACGTGAAGTTCTCTTGCAAGTGTATTTACTCTTCTCACCTTAATTATGTACTTTTAACAACAATGATCCCTCCACATGTATACACTACTCTTCATTCTCATTTTTAGACCATAAATGTTGAGATTGATATTAGGGCAACTTATTGGAGAAGTTGAGAGAAGATTCTAAGATTTAATACAGCTAACAGAATAGCTTTTTAGTACTTGAAGTAGAATATTTGTACTGACATTGCTATCAGTTAAGATTTTGCAGGCCATCAGTTATTGTTCTTAATGTATGCTAAACTATGCTAAAATTAATGCACACACAGACACACAGACACACACACACACACAAAACACACACAAAACACACACATACACACATACATGGTTGTCCATTCATGATTTTATTGCATCTGTGATTTCCTCATGATGCTGATATTGACGATGTTGTATTTTGTATAAACTCAGTAATCTGACGTATGTCTTTATATCTCACAGGGTTTCCATGATTTTACTGATTATTTTTTTTAGCAAGCATGCCTCCAAACAAGAAAACGTTTAACATTTTCAGGTTCGGTTTATGCATAAGTTAATTTCTGATAGCTTTGAACTAGTCAGAACAATTAGTTGATTATTTGGGTGGCATAAGTTTCAAAATGGCCATGAAATTGTTATGATTAAGGGAGAGCTCTCAGTGTGATCCAAGAAGGCTTTGAATTGAAGATTGTTTGCTCTCCTTATTAATAGTCATGCACAAGAATCTTTAAATCTGTCCTTAAAAATAAACTCATTAACCAGCAATTTATTTCTTATTTAGGGACATTTTCATGGGGTTCACAAGTGGTGATACTTGGATTAGATACAGTATGCCTGAAAAAGTCCACATGAACATCACTTCAGTGTTCATTTCTTCAATATATTGAACTGTATTGATGTAATAGATATTTTAAATGTGGATTTCCATATGGTAACAGTAACCCATAACATTCTTTCACCAAAAAGAAAACCATGTATTTTAGCAGTGAATACAAAGAGGTTGGCCCACATTTTCTGTGACTGAACTAGCAGAAAACACTGTTCCAGTTAAAAGACCTTTTTAGAAAAGAAAGTTCTCATAAGAAAAAGTGGCATAGCCATGTAATAAATCACCTCATTTAATCGTTATTTGCAAACATACATGCATCTTTGGGAAAGGTTTGGGGTATTGTTTTTTTGTGGGGAGGGTGTTTGCAAATGTCCCTTTGCTTTGCTTCAGGAACAACACGTCACAGCATGCTTTCTGAAGCACTGCAAAGACTGAACTAACCCAAAACCACTGTTCAGTTTAATAAGCTTCTCAGAAAAGCAAAGAAAATCTTCACAGAAGCTCTCAGCTTTGTGGTAAATCATTGCATTCAATGACTATTTTTAAAAGACCTTTCAGTGAGATTTGGATAGTTGTTATTTTTGTATAAATGCTTGAATGTTCCCAGAGTTTCACATCCCTTCAATAACTTACTGGTATCAAAACAGAGCATTGATTCACCATCTTCAGATATTAAACAGAAAATCAATTTGTGAATCTTCCAGACTCCAAATATGAACAGATTTGAAGGATATAATAAGTAAAATAATATGCAAACTCAATTACTTCCTAGCCTTCAGCTAAAGGGCATCACATCCATTTATCTATACCACAGAGCCTCAGGGCTTCCCGGTTGAAAATATTTACTTCATCTCCCCTGCCACGTGGTCACATCTGATGCCAGAAACAAACCCAGGTGGACCCAAATCCAAGAAGTTAACTACCTCTTGCTCATACTTTCCAGGTCAGCTGGTTTATCCATAATTAAGTCATAAATAAACTTGTCCTTATTGGGAACTAATCTGATGGTCTAGTAGTGATTGGAAGATATGATTGATATGAGCCAGTGAACTCACCATGCCTGCAAATAGCTTGTACTCAAATTTCCAACATATCCATCCCTGCCCATAGCCACACCATTATCCCCTGCCCTCATTTTGCTCCTGCCATCATCTGCCCCCTAGTCAACTTTGACTTCACCCTCCCTGACCTTAATAGCCACTCAATTTCCACACATATTCTCCAAAACATCTCCTCATCCCAACTGTCCAGAGCTTGGCGCTCAGTAGCCAAAGAAGGCCAGACAATTTGGTTAACCAACTACACCCACCATTGATCATACAATCCTCTTTCAAAAACACCCCTCATTACAATTCAAAGCTATCAGTAGCCCACTTTATCCTTCAGCTGATGATAAAGAAGACAGATTAATCTCAAAAGAACCAGACATTAAAATATGTAGAAACAGGACCAAGGCTGACAACTAAGTTATTTCTCAGACTGAGCTTGCTTTCCCTGCCACAACTCTGCTCTGTCTCTGCCACAAGTCTTTGTCATCACAACCAACTGGCAGAATTTAAATGGTGGAAAACTAGCTACCACCACAAATGCAAACTGAGGGACTCCAAGAAGTGCCATGACTTTCTGAATTATTATAAATAAACACCTATGCTTCATTCAATTTATTAGGCAGATATAAATTTCTAACAAATATATTTCTTCTGATTTTGAATGCACCCAAGAAACAAGGTTTTACAGACCAAACTATATGTTTATTTAGACCTTATCATGGACAAACATGGGAATTAAAAGTATAAAAGCTCATTATTCACTTTGTCAAAATATACTGTCACTTGTATTTGCTACAGTAAAAATTCCTGAAGACCAAGACACCCTATTGCAGTGATGGCTAATCTTTTTTGGTCGGAGTGCCCAAAATGTGTGTGCAACCGTGAGCCCGAACCCCCAAAATGCAATGTGTGTACCCTTCCACACATGTGTGTGCAACTCCTACACATGCTTCACCCCTCCATGCATGTGTGGCACCCGAAGACCAGATGGATGGTGGGAGGTGCACACACACACATGCATGGCAGAGCTGAACGGGGGCAACGGCTCATGTGCCATCGGAGAGGATGCTGCATGCCACCTCTGGCATGCTTGCCATACATTTGCCATCACGGACCTATCGTGAACTTGCATTCACACCAAATAAATTTAAATAAATAATAAAAAGTCAACCTGCATTTACAACCCAGACATGCTCTTCTGAAGGGGAGAACAATGCTTCCCCCCTCCTCCGTATCAACTCCATGGGTTGAAGATATGCTGAAATTAAAAAACAGGAACTCTGCATGCAAAGCAATGAGAATATCATTGAAGTGATATGACGTACTGTTGACTTGCAGACAGCAACAGAGAAAGGCAAGAGCACTGTGGCAATCTCTGACATTTGGCATTTTTAAGGGAAATTCGACCAATTGTTTTGAGAGTATATTTCAAGAAGTGTCTGGGACGCTTCCTGGTGTACAGATGCTGAGAATAAAAGGGGGAAAAATAGCTATTTCTATGAGAAAGAAGGCATTCAGCTGAAACCAGCTGAGATTGCTGTGCACCCTGCAAAGCATCAAATAGCTAAGCTATTTTCCAAACTCTCTATGGGGCAAAGCTGGGCAGCTTTTAAATTTGCTGAACACAAGAATTGCGAAGGATTCTGATGATCTTTTGACCTGTGCACTTTCATCATCATATTGAATTTTCTAGTTTGATATTATTGATGATGAAGTAGTCAGGGTATACTGAAACACATGGATGACCTTCTAACTTTGGAAAGACCATTGTTTTGATAGCTTCTTTTACTGTTCTTATTATTGCTATTACTGTTTAGATTTGTTATAGCTGCCCCACTCTAAAAGACTCTGGACAGCTTACCACACTGAATAACAGCACATATGTGTGCTTAGAACATTATAATTTATTAAATAAGTTTAAAATGGGTCATATCATATCGCACAGATTCTATGATATTGGTGAGGGGGGAGGAGAGCCACCTCTGCCAACATCACAAGTGAGAACAGTTTGTCACACAGATTGTGGTGGGTGTATCTAAGAACTAGAGTTACATGTTGTTATCGGAGAAGAATGGCATGCAATTCAAAAGTGTTATTCAGACCCTTACATAGACCAAGTGACTTCTATTAAATTACTGCAAAATTCAAATCACCTTTATATGAAACAAAATGAAGTGGCTTATGTTAGCCGGAATCAAATTGGATACAATTGTGAGAGGGGATGATAAAGATAGGATTCAAAATAATTTGATATAGCTTTTAATATGTTCTTACAGATAGTCTTTGATTAACAATACTAATTGGGTCCAGAATTTCTGTCACTAAGTAGTGTACTATAGTTATAAAGTGCAATGTCATAAGACCACATCACTTAGTGACAGCAATTCCAGCAATTCATGTTGCCATCATTGAGTAAGAACTGCAAGTGAAGTGAATTATCTTAAGATGCTGTACAGTAGTTGCTGACAGTTCTGTATAAAGAAAATTTCTGTAAATATCCTTATGACTTCTTGAAGAATGGCAACCTTCCAACAAGCAAATTCAATGGGGAAGCCAACAGGGAGTTCCCAGACAGTTTGCAAGCAGGCCAGCAGTTGAGTATATGGCTACAACAGCATGACGTGAGTGCTTCCAGGCCAGAGTGGCTGCTCCTGGAGGCAGGAGGGCATGCAAAGAGCTATTGCAGTACTATGTGAGTGCAGCCAGGTTAGGAGGGCTGCTGCCAGGGTTGGAAACATGCGCAACATGTCCTAAATCCCACTGCCCCTACTGCCCCCAACTGACATTCGTGCTCCCTCACTGCTGATGAGCCAAGACTTCAGAAGGAGAAAGCATCACATTGCCAACAGCTGCCTTGCAAAGGCTCAGACTGAGCACATCTCTTCAGTCATGGGAGGAAGAAGATGGTGAAGATCAGTTGGGGGTGTCAAGAGAATGGAGCACAGGACAATAGGATAGAGAAACAGATGACAATAAGAGCAGCAGAGCATAAAACAGTGGGGGGGGGGCAGTGGAATGCAAAACAGCTAAAAGGGCAAAGGGAACAAATTGAACCATTCCTGTGATTGTAAATGCAGGCAGGCTTTCAAGAACCTGAATTTTAATCACGTGACCGGGGAGGCATTTCAACATTCATATCTTTGAAGGTTGGATGTAAGTGCCAGTCATTTAGTTCCATTGTAACTTCAGTCATTGAACAAATGGTTATTAAGCAAACACTTGTCAAGTGCCAAAGAAATCAAGAGATCCAAACATTTTAAATGGGTATAAAGATTTATTGCAAGCTTAAGCTCTCTACAAGAATCTGAACTACTAACTGTCAAAGTAATTTGGCAGTAGATAAGGAATTCAAGATGGACTGGACTTTGATCTTTTGTGGACACGATGGGACTCATGACTGATGATTCATTTGAATCCTCTCTCAAGCTCAACCTGGTCATCTCCCACAAGACTACCTTTTAAATGGTAGTATCCATTTCTCTAGTGATGATGGTGTTATTAGATCCAGTCAACTTCAGAAAAGTTTTTTTTTTAAAAAAAAATGATGAACAATGCACATGGGTATGCTATTAGCTCTCTCTGAATTATCTTAAGATGTTGTACAGTAGTTGTTGTCAGTTCTGTATAAAGAAAATTTCTGTAAATATTCTTTAATTAAGTCTGTGGAAGGAATGCTAGGAAAGATTAATGGAAGTCAGTTCTGCCTGTTAATTCTTGACAACCTTATAGAATCTCTTCATAATAGTAAAAAAGCTTTTATTCAATATGTTCATCACTGTAACATGTTTGTTTGTTTGTTTGTTTTCCTTCAAAAGAGAAAGCAACTGCAAAATTAGTTGAAATACGAAATACTTGGTACAAATTGTTACAACTTTAGCTCAACTATACCTGGAAATGCTTTGTTGAAGATACTCCTGATCTCAGGCTTAAATCATATGAGTGTTTATTGATGGATTTCAGTGCCTCTGCTCCAGAATCCTACCAATTACGGTAAAAACTGCCCTTTTCCCTCCAGACTGCCTTTTTTCAATGCTATGGAAAAAGTTATGCCAGGTTACACAAGGTACTGACTTTGCTACTTTATAATCTGTTGTGAGTGTCTCCTCTGAAAGGTAATATGTCTAGTCGTGTAAAGTTAAGTTTCTCTGTCTTAAAGCCATTATACTCCACCAGAGGAAAATCATTCTTAATACAACTTTCAGATGATTTTACGGTTTTATGGTGGCCATCTCAAAATTACACTCAACAGTTTAAAGGCCAAATATACAGCTTTCCCCAACAGGTTTGTATGTTAAGAAAAAAGGTTTCATTTCATCAAAATCAGAGCAGCAAGAGTTTTTCTACAATGGAAGGTGTATTTGATGAAACAATTTGTTGAAATTGTTACCAAGTTTTGTCATTATTCAGATTATTTTCTTCAGCCTTATACCCTATTTGCAAACCCCAGGCATCAAGAGCACATGAGTGAAATTCAGTGGCAGAATGACACACTTTCAAGTCATACTATTTGATTTTATTTCCAATTAAAATAAAGGCAAACATGGGATGAGGAGAACCTGTTGTGTTTTTTGCATTTGCCATTCTTAAAATCTCCCAAAGTCATACTGTTGAAATTTGGGCATTTGACAACCAAATTTTGGGTCAACAAATTAGGCTCATTTGAGCCTTTCAAGCCTAGAAGTAAGGATAATTTGCCTCAAAATGACTTAGCTCTATTCTGTAGATGGTGGAGGTGCTTAGATTCTTCAAAAGATTCTGCCATTATATTCCAAGAAATATTAAAGAACCTGCCTGAAAACCTGTGAACAACCCAAGACTTCTGCTAATCACAAAAACCCTAAAAATCAAATCAAAGACAAATGAATGCATCTAATTTAGTCAGTTTATAATATTGCTGTGCTTGATATCTCACAGCATAAGGTAGAAATGTTAATCTAATTGCAATCTACACATGATTCCTGTTTTTGTTAAAACAAAAGCAATATTTTTAGAACTGTAAATTTTATTGGGAAACACTCATGAAAATCACAACAGGCTACACAGCTACACAGCTTTGGGTTGGTTGAAATATAATTGAAACAGGCCTAGATGAGTTTTTATGTACTTTCATGTGATCATTTATTTCTAAATCATAAGAATACCCCACTTTTGAATATGTTTAAATATTAGTATCCTAGAGGAGTAAGTATCTGGAGGAGGCCACAATATGTATTCTATAAGCACCACTTCTTTCCTATTTACTGGGATTTTTATACAAAAGGAGGTGAGGTTTATGTTGTGACACACATTTTGTCACTTGTCGTGCCTCCTGACAGCCATATCCTAGACAAATGTAATAAATATACCTAGGGATACCAAAGTCTCTCAGGCCTGTAATTGTTTGAGATGAAATGTGGTCTTGATGGATATTTTTTTCTTTAAAGATCTCATGATGAAGATACCAAAAGGGGGAGAAATAGTCCAGAGGATGCCCATAGGAATGAAAAACAGAGGAGGACTTTGTCCTCTGTACACATGGATGGTAAATTAGTGTTTTCCAGGGAGGATTCCAGGATAGATATTGACTATCAATCCCAGAGATCTTTATAACAATCTCTCTGGGTTTCATTTCACAATAATGTAGCAAAGAAAGTCTTGTTAGACTTCAAATCTGGTGGGTTAGCTTACATACTGTTCTTTATACAGTCAAACTAGAAAATTTCTTTCCCTATAAATCATTTCTGTCATGTTTTCAAAAAAGTATGCAGTGATTCTGAACATGTTTGGAAGAAAGAAACAACAAAAACCTTCTCTGTCTTTATATTAACCAAATAATGGTGATCTACCATTATTCTGACTCTAGGAAGAAGTCAAATGCAGAAAGAATATGCTTAGTGATTAATTTTAAAAATTCCATCTTTCATACATTTGTTAACTATGTATTTCACATTCATGAATTTTCTCACACATTTTCCATCTTCAAAATAAACTAAGCATCAGCTTTGGAGAAGTCTATCCTCTGATCATAAGAACAAAAACGGTGTTTTGCTGGGTTGGATCCATGACCTTTCTAGTCAAGCAGTCTTTACTCATGGATAGCTGCACAAGGAAGCCCACTAGCCTCCCAGAAAACAACTTTCAGAGGCTAACACATTGCCATCAAAGTAATAGCTGGTGATCTCCATGACTTCCATGAATTCCTCCAATCCTTTTCTGAAGCCAGCCAAGCTGTTATCCATTATTAAATCTCAAGGTAATAGATACTGTCACAATACAGGACTCTACAACATAGTACCAATAAACTGAATATTGTTCTCAACTGCCCCAAGGAGGTGATTGTAGTTGTGATTGTGGTTGATGGGAGTGGACAAAAGTAATGTTTTGTAAGATTTATTGCAAAAATGCTGAGACTTCATGATAAACGGAAAGGGAAAGGTTTTCCCTGTGCAGTCATGTCCGACTCTAGGAAGATTATCTACATTTCATAGCTGGGGCAGTCAGCATTGTCCAAAGTTACTTCCATGGTCATATGGCCAGCATAACTATATGCTGAGGCACATGAAATGTTGTTCCCTTCCCACTGAAGTGGTGCCAATTTATCTACTCGCATTTGCATGCTTTTAAATGATGGCACTCTCGCCTCACAATCAGGAGACTGTGAGTTCGATCCTAGGTAAAGACAGACATTTCTCTCTCTAGGCACACTGATGTACGTATATCTTCTGAACAAAACTCCGCATAGGCAGCAAGAAGGGTATCTGGCCATTAAAACATTCTGATAGCTTAATTCAGTTGGCCAGACTCCACCCCACAAGGGATTATGAGGTTGTTAAAAGATGTTGATGATGCTTTCAAACTGCTTAGTGGGCAGGACT
This sequence comes from Thamnophis sirtalis, assembly GCF_051295495.1. NCBI lineage: Eukaryota > Metazoa > Chordata > Lepidosauria > Squamata > Natricidae > Thamnophis > Thamnophis sirtalis. Next base: position 120,144,243 of record NW_028261381.1, on the reverse strand, counting down.
TGGAGTAAGTAATGGAAGCTCACGCTGTTGCAAAGTGCTTTAGTCTCGAACCCAGGCTGTCAGCTTTCCAGTTGACAAGCTCAGGGTCTTTAATTGTTGAGCCTTCACACCCACTGAGACTTTCTTATACTTGGGTATATTAGACATGAGAGGCACTGGTATTTTCATAGAAAATGTTGATACTTCCCCAGATCTGAAAAGCTTGACAATTGTTATTATGCTTACAGATAAAAAGGGTCTTTTCTAATTTGTAAATACTGATAAAAGCATTATGTATTTTCATTTTAGGATACTGTCACCTGTCACAATCCATATGGTACTGTCAACCTCTTTGTAAAGAAGGAAACTCTCAAAATTTTCAGGCTGTTACATTAATGTGGAGCAAATAGTGTGTTTGCCATGGTCAGTTTAATTTTTACATCCAAATTATTTAAGAACATGCTTTCTTGAAAAAATACATGCGATTATGGAAAGACCTAATTCATATTTTAAGTTTCCAACTCGCGTTTTCTAATAAATGTTTGATGGAATAAAGATGAACTCTACCTTGAGTCTAACCAAATTCCTGGTGACTACATAACACTCCAAGATGACTCCATGGCAGTAGTATTGAAGTGGTTTATCACTGCATTCCTTTGTCACTATTAGGTTAGTGCACAACTAGAGTTTCTAGTGGTTTCTCATTCATGTAGAATTACTATTTCTTAAATCAGCTGATTCATCTTTTTCAGTCTGGCAGAGAATTGTACGGCTAAATAAATTTCACCCTAGTTCAGCACAGATTTTATGAAACCCTACTAGGAATAGCAATTTTTCCCCTCGTATATAATGATGGAATTGCTTTAGATACAAATTAATTTACTAGGCTGGCTTCTCCATCTCTGATAACATTTCTTTATAATTTTGAAGCACAAAAAGGATAATGTGCTTTTAACCCACCAGAGATGGGTTCCGGCAGCCACTACTGCCAGTTTCGCTCACAGATGCGCTGCACGTGTATCCACAGTACAACAGAAATTGTTCTGCGCATGTGCAGAATAAAAAAACAAGATGTGGAACTGGTTTGGAGGTGTGGCAGGTCTCGGTCATGGCCAGTTCCAGCGACCCAGGCCACCAAACTACTACCAGTTTTGCCAAACCGGTCCAAACCAGTAGGAACCCACCACTGGTGTTCCCCTTCTTTGAACAAGAGAATCTGAATTCTTTTCTGAATTCTTTGTTTCTGTTTAAATCTCTGTGATCTCTGAAAAGTATTTTATAGAGTACCAGTGTATTAGAATAAATAACATCTACAGATATGGTTTTGGTGATTCTTGGAAAACTTTGGTTATCAATATTTTAAAAACGTAATTGCATATCAACATAGTTGAAAATGTTAATATCTATAAATAACATCTAATTTTGTTTCTATAGTTCTGTGACAATCTTCTATTATTGCTTTGTCAACATTACTCATGATTTATGGCCCTTCCCAATACAGAACTAATTATGGGATCTAACCATGGGCTGACCAAACAAAATGATTCCTCTGCCACATCACCACAATTTTGCCTTCATCTCATTGCCAACCCATCTGTGAGACAGCCTCAAAGCATCTGTAACTGTATCAAATGAGCGTTTTTACCCTTAAGCCAAAAGCAAATACAAGATATTTAAAATTTGGCCATTCTGTCAACAGTCATAATGAAATGATAGGCTTCCAAGGGAATTGTTGTTGTTGTTGTTGTTGTTTTTAGACCATCCTCTCCTCCTTCAGAACAATCTAGAGGGATTCTGTGTGGTTGGTTTGTGGAGGTCCCTCTCCTTGCTCAGAGGAAAAACATCTTTCAAAACTTGTGAAAGCCAATCTCTATGGTTTTGGGGGGAAATTCACAGGATTGTGTGTGTACATCCCTATGATTCAGCGCTATCCCTGATTTTGATCCATTCCCTTCAATTCTCTTCCTAATTCTGGCTATCCTTTGCTTGTCCACAGGAAAGGTGCATGATATGATAAAGATGTCAAAGCCTAACTCTTTCCTGCTGCAACACCATGTTTGGCAGATGGTTTCCTACCAGCTGGAGATCTTTAGAAAGCAAGAAGGCAGCAAAGTCAGAGGGTTTAACCCATCATTTTCTTTAACACCCTGCACATGCACAATAAGGACACCTGCATTCAGTGACAAGCTAAAATAGAAGCAATAGATGCATGAAAAGGATTGGCAGTGGGGAAGACAGGTGGATAGGACATTATCTCAGCAAGGGAGCAATGGTCATCTCTGAGTTAATGTTTGTATACAATGTTATACAAGATTTAGATACTCTTTATCTATGTTTGCAGTTTACCCGGTTTTCTGGCATTCTGTCCAAAAAGGATCTCCAGGATGTTCATTTGTTTTATTTTTTTAGACTAACTTCCTAGCTATACTAAGAGAAAATGTCTATGTCCTAAAATCTACTTACAGATAATTTGCCATTGGAAAGCACTTCAGAAATCATGATATTTGTTTCTTTGAACTCTAAATGGTTGATGCAACCATAACCTGAAAGCTATAAAGTACCAAAACTTTCATTCATTGCTTGCTTGATTTTTGGACTTGTTTGATTAATGGGATATTCCCCAAAGCTTTCAGGCTTCCCAGTTGTGCAATAATAGGGATTTTTTTTGTAATACTGTGTCATATTTCAAATTTAAAAAGGTGTAGACACAGAAAGGTAATACATTTTTTTTCTTGAATACCAAATATTTATGTATGGTGTGCACAAAACTGATATCAGAAAAAAGCATTTCTTGAGAGCAAAACATAGGGTAAACATATGAAATGTATGATATGTTAACCACCTGACATGAGAATGTTATTATTATGACTATGTAAACCTTTGAAAATATGGGGGGGGGAAAACCATGACATAATAAATCATGAAAATTTTCTGTTTGTGGCTCTAATGAACATTCATCTGTCAGAACAAATATGAAATTCAGTGGTGATAGGTTAGGGTTATGGATAAAAGAGAGAAATTATAATAGCTTTTTTCCTATCAATTGTTTATTGTTGTTGTTTGCAGTAGTAGTAGTAGTAATTGTAATAGTTGTAGTAGTAGTGTGTTTCTATTAAAACCAGCAGGACTTCAAATGCATTTGGAAAAAATAGTAATTACTCAGCTGAACAGAAATATGCAGGTGTATGATATTCCACAAAGCAGCAGTATTCTCAGTGTAGTAGAAAATATCAAAATCATGCCTGCAAGAACACAATGGAAGCCCCATCATTGTCTATGTGAAATACATGCACAACAGAGCCAGGGCTTTAATCACATGGTCTGAGCTATTATTTTGACTTTTTTTTAACCTTGTAAAAAAGGTAGGGACATTGTAGAGGTCCCTGACTTAAAGTTTCCTTTATGTGGTTTCCCAAGAAAGCACATTAAGCAATAATACTTTCCACTGTAGTTTCAGTTCCCATAGTCATAAACAAGCACTACTATTGGAATTAGAACTGGACTGCAAAAATCTCAAAAGCCACAAGATGGCAGAAAATCAATCTGTCCACCATTTGTTGGTCATCCCTTTTTTTGTAACCTGGTGATGGTAACCTTAACAGATAAAATCCAATCCCTCAGAAATCAGCAGATTGAAAAACAATAGCTTTAATAATAAATAAAAAAATACTTTCCCCCCTATATATGTAGCACATTTCAAAATATACACTCAGTGGCACACTAAATTAGTTTAATTGCCTATGGACTTATGGTTTCTCTCAGTGATAGGTAACTTGCCGTTTGGAAAGATTCATTGCAATCTGTTCCACGTGATAGGGAATTGCTTCTAATTCAATGCAAATTGGTCCTTTCTGTTTTCCAGAAATCTACATTATAGCCATTGGCTATATCAGGGGTGTCAAACTCACGCCATCACTGCCATATTATGTGACATATTGTGACTTTCCCCCTTCTCTAAATTGGATGTGGGCATGGCCAACGCATAACACATCCATTAATTTCACATTGCAAGTATGGTCCAGAAATGCCTTATATTCGGAAGTCACCATTCAACTCTATAATCTCTTTTTATACTATCCTCTAAGAATCTACTATTGTTCTACTACAGCAATGAATTGTTGATTATTGGTATCTTCCGCTGTAAGTAGAAAATACACAAGCAATAATTAACAGAAATAGTTCTTTTCTTTCTTTAAAAAGCATTTATATTTAGGCTGTCTAATGGAAGTTGAAAGAAATAGTTAAACAAGTTTCATTTTTAAATGATTTTTTAGAAGTATGTCTCATCATTCCTCAAGTCTAACTTACATAGCAATCAATTTTCATTTTATCCCAAGAACAATCTGTGATAGAGGTTGGTTTGATAAAGAATGGCTAGCTCAAAACACACAGTGATCCATAGCTAAGAACAGACTTAACCTTGATCTAGACAGAACATCTACTCCTTGTTCAATTTCACAATTTAACCATGCAATGTAGCAACTGCTTTTCTAGGATGTGGCTAGATAACTGATGCTCTCCTGGGATTTTTGAAATTCAGTTCCCATCATCCCACTCCAGCATGGCCAGTGTCATAGGAGAGATACTCAAATTATCCCATTAGCAAAATTTCCCTACCTTTAATCTTGAATGTGTTGTGAAGCCAAATAACAAAATAATGGCTTTATAGCTCAAGAAGTTTAAATCTGATATCACAGGTTTCTGTGTTAATTAGTAACAGTAGAAACAAGAAAACTGTAGCCTCTAAATTATTAACAGTTAATTAAGGAAGAAAAGTGAATGGAAGACACTTAAAAGTATCTACATTTTTATGATGTAGAGAAATGCTGCTGAGTGTAAGAAGTGTCATACAAAGAAAGAAAATATGATAAAAGTCAGGGAGAGCAATCAGAAATAAGACAGAAATATTTCAATCATAATACAGCTGAAAGGGACCTTGGAGGTCTTCCAGTCCAAACTCCTGCTCAAGCAGAAGAACCTATACAATTTGAGACAACTGCCTGTCTAATTTCTTCTAAAAACCATGCAGTGATGAATCACTCACAATTTCTAAAGGCAAACTGTCCCACTGGTTATTTGTTCTCACTGTTAGGAAGTTTCTCCTTAATTCCAAGTTGCTTCTCTCCTTGATTAGTTTACATCCAATGTTTCTTGTCTTGCCTTCTGGTGCTTTGGAAAATAAGTTGACTCCCTCTTCTTTTCAAAAGGCACAGGATTCACACATTGTAGTAAGTCTTCTGTTTTAGGCATGGTTCATTGAATTTCCCATAGAAATAAATGCTATTCTAAACCAAAGGAAGGCATTGTTTTGGGGTTGAAGGCACAATGGAAATTTATAAAGGTTTATAAAGTAGATCTCTTGATGGATTTAACCAATCATAAAACCATTTAATTGAAGGTGAACTTCTCATCTGGATCTCAAAAGGACATTGGTGGACCCAGAGACATTCCAATAAATGTGTTACAGGCATGGTGTCTTCTCTGGTGGGACAAATAAACCAATGGGCACAAAGGAATAAATATTTGGGCTTGATACCTACAAGCTCTCTCTAGTTCTTTCTTACAGGCACCAAGGTAAGCTATATATTTTTATTATTAACAACACTTTCATATCTTTTTTCCCCTCTTTCTCCACTCTTTTCCTCTCTGATATGATATCTACTGAGACCTACGTCACAAGTTCTACATCAGGCCTGTCAAACTGGTGGCCTGCTGGCCGGATACATCATGCCCACCTCAGCTCCACAAAGGCAAAAAAAAGTTGCAATACATCATGATACGACCCGTGATGTGATTGAGTTTTATACCCATGTTCCAGAGGTGGATTGCTCCCAGTTCAGTCCAGATTGGGTGGACAGGTAGTGGTGGCAGTGAGAGGCTCTACCCACCTGCCCGGACACTTCTGTGCATGCACAGAAGCAACACACATGAGTGCATGCATGCACACGAGCAAATGGGTAGTAAAAAAAATGGACTGCCATGTTCTATATGGAATGAATGGAATGACTGAATACAAAAACCCTGTCCAGAGTCTATGCCACCCAGAGTCAATGTGTGTGTGATAGGGGTGGTTTCTAAATTTGATAAATAAATAATAATGAGAAGGGCACAATAATGTTTAACAGGGAAAACGTAAGGCTGACTGAAAGAATAAATAGCTTTTATTTCTTTTTCTTTTCTTTTTTTAAACAATTTTTATTTGTTTTTGAACAAAGACAAACAAACATTTAAAAAAAAGTCTTCCATTACAAATTGTAGAAAGTGTGTCAGTTGGTTACAGTATTTCCATGCATCTCTTCCATAGTCACCACCTGCTTTTCATATCAAATCACATATTTTAAATTTACATATATTCATGTATATCATGATTAGTATATCTGAACCTTAATTTGACTATAATTGTTTTTACATCCTTTTATATATAATATTCAAAATCTAGAATAGGATTATATGATAACATTCTATTAAATCATCCTAAAATCATCTAATCACAATACATCTTTATAACATATTCTAGATAAAGCTTTTAAACCTCCTCTCATATTCTCCATGTGTTGTTTATATAAAATTTCATTTTATCAAACTACTATATCTATATGTATTGTTATAATTATTAATCATTATTTAACTATAGCTATTGTCACTTCATTTTATACACACTACTAGTAAACTAAATTTAGCTTAGTTTTTATTATACATTTTCATTGCATCAACTTGTATCTTTCCAGTAATAGTGCAGTCTTATATCTCTTGCCATTTGTAGCATTAATATTCTATAACTTTCTTAATAAATCTTGTATGTTGCAACATGTTGTTCCTTTCGTATCTCATAAAAGCTCAAAACCCAGCATCTGCTCTTTCCATCAGCTTATCTTTGGTTATCACTGGTGCTTCTGTCAAAATTTATCTCCTTATCTCCATCAATTTTTCTCTCTTTTCTACTTCTGTGCTATGAAGTCTGGGGTAGAGTTCCAATCCATCTATCTCCCCTTTCCATATTCTGCTCTTGCCATTACCAACCACGCTCACTTTGTTGTCAGTATCCACAGTTTTCTTATCTCTTTGCTCATTTTTTCTTCCATTTTTTGAACTCTGTCCTCCACATTCTTCATTTGATAAACATCCTTAGTTTATCCATCAAATTTTTCTGTTTTGCGTTCCATATTCTCCAATCTCTTTTCAATTCTCTCTGTCACAACTAATACATTTTGAATTTCAAACATAATCATTTGCAATGTTAGTTTCTTTTTCCTCCTCCGCCATTCTTCCAATTTTGCAGACACTGCCACCATAGGATTCAAGGCTATTTTAATAAACTTCAAACAGATTCATTTATTATCTTTCAAGTCCAAATGTTGTCTTCCCTCCAATAGCTAGTGATAGAACTCCCAAAAAGCACCTGTATAAACAACTTGTGCTCTTTCTACTATCACTGTCAGTAAACAAACTGAAAGAACCTTGAATCTCAAGTGATCAAAGAGAAAGAAGAAAGAACAATGTATCCAGCCTCCAGCCTCTAAGTGGCAGTGTAACTGCTTTTCCTCCTGTTGTTACAACCCTCTTTATAATCCTTCTTATTATCTTCTTTATATTCCAAGCTTAAGAAAGAAAAAAAAAACCTTAAATGGAGATCAAAAACAATTCAATCAAGCCAAACAAGCATTATAAAAAAGAAGGAAAATTTTAATCCATAGATGTAAGCAAAAGTGAAAAAGAAGAAGGAAAAATTAATCCATTCAGTTTAAAAAAATAGGAATCCTTTGTAAAAATTCCATCCATGAAAAAAAATTAGAAATAGGATAACACACTAAGATTAATGTAGATTAATTTTGCCGCTTACAGTCTTCTATCTTCAATCTTAATTTAACTTGATTTTTTTGGGGGTAGTCTCTTTTTCTAATAATAAAATTTCCTCACCAATTCAACATACGTTCTCTTTTCACTTTCTTCCCATTCCGAACTGTCCCAACTTCAGCAGCTTCATTAGCTGCGTTTCTGTCACCAGAAAAAAGGCTATTCCTGGATCTTTCAGTGACTTTGCAGTATCCTGAGATCAGCAGAAGGTGCCCTTCACAATCACCATCTCTGTGGGATGGTTTAGGTCTGAATGGACCATTCAGTGGCAGAAATATCAACTGCGATCTCGGAGCACCAAGATTGCATGTCATGCCGTCGCGGCGTCAGCACCTTTCTCCCATTTTATTTTATTTTTCTGATGGAAAGCTACATGATCAAGTTGACTCTGTTTTCCTTCCGATGTGAAGAACCAGCTATTATGACTCGGGACTTTTCTGCGATGCAGCCTTCAACTGTAGTGCACAAACTTCTGGAAACAAAGCTTGCTTGAGAACTCCCATGCCAGATTTCCCTTTACATTGTTCAAGATGATGGGTTGTCTGGGTTCTGTTTAGCACAGCCTTGGATTTTGAACTTCCTGTGCTTTTTTAGCCTTTCAGAAGGAAGGAAGGAAAGAAAGAAAGAAAGAAAGAAAGAAAGAAAGAAAGAAAGAAAGAAAGAAAGAAAGAAAGAAAGAAAGAAAGAAAAAAGAGAGGGAGGGAGGGCTACAGTTTTGCCATTTTCCTGTGCCTTGGGCTTGAAGAGAAAGTGGCAGCATGCCTGTCAATTTCATCTGTTTTTTTTAAAAAAAGAAATGAAGGCTGGTCCATCCTTGTCTGATGGATCAATAAAGTTTTTAAGACAAAACAACGCATCTTGTAACTTGTAAACCCAGCTTGAATTTGTAAAAAAAAAATGGCAGTGGAATGCAGCAATAAATAACTTCAAGGGAGGCCTCTTCCTACCACGGGCAGCAATAGCCAATTGGACAGGATGGAAGTTACTTATCAAGTATGGAAGCACAGTATGAAAGCTGGAAAGCATGCCATAAAACAGCACAAGAAGAAAAACACTATTTTTGATAAATATTCAGAAAACCTGAAGGATTGGTGGGGAGGATATTACATTAGAGGCCGGTCTTTAAGGTGCTGGCAACATCATCATACATTCTGCTGTCCAGAAGTAGTGGGTGGCTTGTGCTTATACTGAGATGAACTGGTAGTATACATTAGCCTTTAGGTACCAGTGATGGAGATCTATCAGCCTTATTTACTTCACTGTGTCTTTTCAGAGACAGAAAACAAAAAGGGATCTGTCAGGAAACCAAGAAATTTGATTCAACTATGAATAAAAATATCTTATGAGATAATCATCTCCTTGCTTTCTATGCCAAAGAATAGGAATTATTTTCTAGGCCGGGCAACCAATTCTCAAGGTAATGTCATCACTTCTGCCTATGTGAGCACAGAACAGTTATTTTAGTGCAAAATGCTGTGTAGGCAGCCTCTGTTTCTTCAGGGAAGGAAAGGCATGTTTTATAATGGTAACAAACAAAGTCTTTACAGGGAGTTTTTTTTCCCTTTAGAATCAGGGAGCTTTTTTTTTTTTTTTTTTTTACCATAAGTCCAATTCCTCTGTTTCATCCTGGAATCCAAATTAAAACAACAGCCTCTGTGTAAATTCCTCAGTAACTGATTCCACTATTGAATTTTTCTACTTTCAGGAAGTTTATCCCACTATGCAACTAGACTCTGTCATCATACAATGTCACTATGCCTAAATGATGAACAGATCTTGGCCTTAGTATGTGTCATTTACCTTAAGGTATTTTATTTAGTCCTATAATTTATTTATTTCAATTAAGCATACCTGACTTCAGACTGGTTCTAGGTAACCCATAATATACCCTGTTTCCCTGAAAATAAGATCTCCCCAGATTATAAGCCCAATTGGGCTTTTGAGCGCATGCACTAAAACAAGCCCTCCCCTGAAAATAAGCCCTCCCTCAAAATATTGCAACACAGCAGCAGCCATGAGGTGACTGTTCTGACTCCCCCTTGACAGCTCGTTAACAAACACAGACAATTAAACTTAAAAGGACTTTTCTTTATCAGTTTTCAGTTCAAACTGGCTTCGAGCCCAGAAATAAGATAAACATAAATCTCTGATAAGAATTCAAAACAAAAGCTCTTACAAATGCTGCCCTTCTTCCACCGTCTTCATGGATCAGATTTACAGAAAACACCAAAGCATTTATCCAAATGTAACAGGCATAATCACGAGTAATAAGCAAGCAATATTGTACCAGACACGGAACACATGAAGGAACGTTGACTCCAGCGACTGGGGTATGGCAGCATCTGTCCTTTTATCCCCAAACCTCCTCCCACAAGCCCCAGCTGCATACTGAATTTTGTATCCCGAAAAAACTCTCAGCAGAACTGCTGAGTCACAACAGGTGACTATGCTCGCCACCTCCTGCACCTCTTGATTTATTATCAAAAATAATAAGACCTCCCCAAAAATAAGCCAAGCACTTATTTCAGGGCTCAAAAGAAAATAAGACCCTCTCTTATTTTCGGGAAAGCACATAACAAAACAAAATAAACTAAAAAAATAACGATTAAAACAAAACAAAATAATAAAATTAAATAAAATTTAAGAATTAAATGAAATAAAATAAACTTTAAATAAAATATACAAAATATGAAGATGATGGGAATCCAGCCACTTAACAGACATCTGACAAGGGTCTTTGTTCACCCTAACCCAAATTCCAGGGTAGAGTAATAAACAGGTTTACAGATATTTTTTTCTGCTTTTCTTCAGGGTTGTCCAGATATCTTTTGTATTTGGAACTTTCTGATTGTTACTTGTACAACAATGCTCTTCTTTCTTAGATTAGAAATCGAAAATATGTTACTGTCAGAAAGCTGGTTTCCTATTAAAACATTCTTCTGAATCCAACTTTTATTTTTATGGCACCTTTTATTTTTTATTTTTTTGCTTCTATTCCATATGTAGTTAGAAAATAAACACACATAAAAACAGATGTCAGCTGGGTGCAAAAACAAGGTTTTGTTAAAATATTATTACAGCGACATCTCATCACATCAAATCATTCATGCTTTTATATAACCTTTATAAATGACCATTTGTAGAAATATAGAGAATGTTTTTAAATAGAGATATTTGATTCCTGAATATGTTTTGCCCTTCACTTTCTGAGTCTGTGATAAAAATTATTATTCACATTTAAGAATATAGTTTTATGGCTGTGAACCAAAATAAAATGGAGCTAAATAAAATTGACATTATACCTAATGAAATACTTCTGAGAAAGCAATAGAGAGAAGCTAACCTGCACTGTGGTGATATTTGAGGCCCCTCAAAATATATTAGCCATTTCATAAAACCAAGACTGAAGAAAAGAAAATGTGCTTTTCTAAATATGTGACCTAAGTTTACACTCAATCAGTTGCTATGGATCTGGCCATGTTTGAGGGGCTTGATGAAATCTGTGAGAAATATCAGTAAGAGAGACTGAGAAGTTGGCATGCCAACAGTAGGAAATTCAAATATTGCTTCCATACTGAACTGAATAAAAGTGATATCTTTGCCAGAGGTTTTGCAATTACGTAATATAGCTGAAGGCCCGCTAAGGGTAAAATAAATAACTCTGTGCTGGTATAAATCAAGGAATTAGTGCAATGAGATCCATAAATAATCCATAATTAACTAATCCTGAAACATATGTCTGTTTGTCTATCTGCCTGTCTGTCTCTCTTTCTCTCTCTCTCTCTCTCTTTCTTTCTCTCTCTGTATGAGCCGGGATGACACAGTGGTCAGAGTGCAGTACTGCCAGCTGCTTTCTTCCAGCAGTTTGGCAGTTCAATTCACACTGGCTCAAGGTTGGCTCAGTCTTCCATCTTTCCAAGGTTGATAAAATGAGGGCTCAGTTTGTTGGGAGCAATATGCTGACTTTGTAAACTGCTTAGACAGGGCTGTAAAATACTGTAAAGTGGTATATACTGTAAGTCTAAGTGCACGTGCACGCATACACGCACGCACACACACACACACACACACATTACCGGTACACAGAGAGGAGGAGAAAGAGGGGGAGAAATAGAGATGGGAGAGTGGGAAAGGGAGGGAGAGAGACCATAACAGAGAGATATACTTTCTTATTTTATTTATATATCAGTCTTCTTAATCCTGACACATCTCTCATTCTTTCTCTTTATACATACACAGAAAGAGAGAGATGTATGCAAATGCACATATATATTTACTTATTTTATTTATATATCAAACTTCTTAATCCCTCATTTCCCACCTACATGCATACATAGGCGCTCACAAATATTAGTTATGCATTTATTACAGTATACGTATACAACTACCCTTTAACAGAGATTCACATATAATAAGAGGAGCTAACAAATAATAAAACACAGTACAATAAGATAAAACATAAACTACTGAGATTTTAAATTGAAATGGCCAAGTTAAAAGACTAGCATTATTTAAAAGCTGTTGGTGAATAAAACAATCTTGTTTGGCCTTGTAAAGATAATAAAGATGGCAGCTTGTCAGAAAAGGCTTTTTCAATATCCAGGTATCATTACCAAAAAAGATCTCTCTTAATGATAGCCCATTCTATCTTACTTGGCAGGAAGACTTAGAGGAGAGTTTCTAAAGAAGAACTCAGGATTTGGATAACTACTTCTAAGCAATTTAGGGCTTTCAAGTTTAAATCAGCTTGGTGTCAGAACAAAAGAATTAGTCCCATTAATAATCCTGTGCTCTGATTCGGGATCACTTCCAATTTCTAAACCATTTTTAAAAGTCACCCAAGGTATAATTTATTGCAATAGTCTTAATGGGAATTGGCCCAGCTACTTCCATTCAGCTAAGGTCACGGAGAGAGTTCATGAAAGATTCTTGTAATCACAAGACTACTTAAGATAGCTGAATAAGTCAGAAAAATTAATAAGGCAGTCCCTAGACATATTGCTATATAACCTGAAAAAGGAGAGACAGTGAAGAATGTGCCTATCAGTGAGTTCTTCCTCTAAGAAGACATAAACAGGAATGTGAGATCAGGCTTAATTTATGAAATGTACATTTCAAGGTAAGAATCTGTGGCGGGTAATCCACAGATGCAAACTTACAAGCAACTCTGAATACGGTTCATCAGGTTAGTAGATATTAAGGGCCAGCACACTTTGAAAATGATTCAGAAGGACTTCATCAGATCTCAGATAAGCAAAACACCCCTTTGTTACTCATTAAAACAGAAAGTCTTTTCTGCAATTCCATTTAAGCCTGGAAAAACTTGTAGCTGGTTTAAGAAGTTGACTCATTAAAGAGGAAACAATTCTTAAAACTGCTGCAATTTTTTTTCAAGCTCATGTGGAAGCTCTTTTAATGCAGTGATCTTGTAGAGATTCTCAGTTATCCAAGTCATAGTTGTCCCAAAGGTCCTTTTTCAGGAGACAACTGGACTTTCTTGTTTTTTTTCTTTGAAGACGTTTCACTTCTCATCCAAGAAGCTTTTTCAGTTCTGACAGGGTATGGGAACTATCCTATCAGAGCTGAAGAAGCTTCTTGGATGAGAAGCAAAACTTCCTCGCTATCCTGAATGGTGCATGTTACTGTAGTAAGGACTTGTCTGTTACTTTGGTCCCAAGTTAAAAGAAGATTGAAGCTATGGTAGCACAGTGGTTAGAATGCATATTGCAGGCTGACTCTGCCTGTAGCCATGATTTTGATCCTCAAGGTTGACTCAGCCTTCTATCCTCCCAATGTAGGTAAAATGAGGACCCAGAATGTTGGGGGGCAATATGCTGATATTCTAAACTGCTTAGAGAGTGCTGTAAATCACTATGAAGTGGTATATAATTTTAAGTGCTATTGCAATTGCTATTGGGCAACCAGCCAATTTTTTTTAAAAAAAATATTTTATCCTATTTTAAATTCCTATTTTTCCATGATGGTCTTTTGCAATAAATAATCACCTTATCTTAAGCCACCAGAGGTGGGTTGCAGGCAGTAATCCCTGGTATGCGTGTACTGGAGCCAGCCCGGAGCACTGGATACCGTTCTGGTATGGTGCTCCGGAAGGCCCACCCACCCGCCCGAGCTCCTTACCAGTGTTTAAAGGCTTCTGAGCTTCTGGACAGGCTCATGGCGCATACAGCGCCTGCGTGATGCTCCATGGAGCAGCTGGAGCATCGCGGTGGCGCTAAAACACACGAGGACACTGCCAGCCCTGTTCCAACCATACTGGTTGGAAAAGGATTTGAAACCCACCACTGTAAGCCACGGTGGCAGTTAGAATGCAGTACTGCAGGCTACTTCAGTTGACCGATAGCTGCAGTTTAAATCTTATTGGCTCAAGGTTGACTCAGCCTTCCATCCTTCTGAGATGGGTAAAATGAGGAGCCAGATTGTTGGGGGCAATATGCTGACTCTATAAACTGTTTAAACCACTGTGAAGCGGTATATAAATCTAAATGCTATTGCTAATGTGCCTGTTTGTTTAAATAATCCTACTACCTTACTTGGACAACCATGAGATGAAGGCAAAGTGCTACAGAAACTTCTAATTCTTTGCTGCCACCTGGTTATCATCAGGATTTTTGAAGCCAATTAAATAGATGTCCACATTTTTTCTTCCTACATATGTTATCCTTCCAATAATAGTAATAGAGACACAGCAACAGAAACTTTGAAAAGGTACTTTAACAATGAAAGCATTTTTTCCGGAAGAGAGCAAAATGTTATGATGTTACCCAAAGTTACACTAATGGTAGAGAAGCATGAATGCATTTCTTAAAAGGTGAAATGCAATGATATTCACATTTATCAGCACAGGTGTTAAAATTTTATTGGGTGCTAATTTAATTTTTATACCGTCAACACTTGTCTGGATTGTAACACCTGCTGAATACTATTCTACAGCAACAAAGTACATCTTTACATGAAAACAGCTGCCTAATCAATTTGACTAAAAGGAATATATAGGAAAACTAGAGAAGACTCCTGAGGGCAAATGGAGCCCAAAGGAATTAAACTTCATTTAATGTGTTTAGAACCATGATGTGATAAGGAAAACAAACTAAACAATTTGCTTTTATATTTTGCTTTGTAATCCAATGAGAATATTTAACTGAAAGCAGCAATGAAAACCATGCCAACTACATACCTAAAATGATACAAAAGGGTAACAGTTAAATTTTCAAATCTAGCATGATGAACTCAGAAATATTTTCTTCAGAAAATAAATTGAGTAAATGTCATGGAAAACAGGACAGTTAAATCAGCTTTGCCCAATCTGCTGGTTTCCAAGTGTGCTAGGATTTCAGTTGCAAGAATTCACAGACTGCTGCTGGATTTTAAGACTTGTATTTTTGATATATGTGGGAGAAACCTGGCTGGTGAAAAATAGAATAGATCCATGAAAACACACACTTTGTAGAGAGACTTATTAAAAGTATTAGCAATCAAAGGATATGTATGTATGTATGTATGTATGTATGTATGTATGTATGTATGTATGTATATATGTATGTATGTAGTGGGCTTTTTTAAAAAAACTAAACAATTTGAAAACTATAGCTAACCATATGAATTTTCTTGACCAGCTAATGAGAAGTTTCTTGCATTCATCCTGAGTCTCAGAAGTTGGATAGTTGGAAAACTCTGAAAGCATTATTGCTGTTGGTCAGGTTTTTATGAAGCAATAATATTCTGTGTTTCTGTCTCTTCAGTATTATGAACTATGGTGATGCAGTCGTTAGAATGCAGTACTGCAGGCTAACTCACTGCTTATTAGTTCAGGAGTTCAATCCTGACTGGCTCATGGTTGACTCAGCCTCCCATTTTTCCAAGGTCAGTAAAATGAGGACCCAAATTGTTGGGGGCAATATGCTGATTATGTAAACCACTTAGAGAGAGATGTAAAGCACTGTGAAGCAGTATATAAGTGCTATTGCTATTGCTATTATTTCAGGAAAAAGAATGGGGACATTGGAATCATTGCATGCAGCAGTGATATCCATAATTAATTGAGAAACAATTATAAAGCTATTAGGATTAATGTAATAAACATTCTATGTATGCCATACAACACAGTCAGAATGTATAAGCCAAGCATGCTTCCAACTGGGAGCATTTCATTTCATATTTCTACTCTGTATGAAAAGTATGGATGAAAACTGTGAAAAATCACCAAACAGGGGATCAAAGTATGTATCAAAGTTCCATTCATTTATCCTTAGGAGCCCTTGTTCTGAATTTGTTATGAACATCAGAATGCCTACGTAATAAAGTTTTCGTTCCATAAAATATTGATAGGTTTCCCCAGGAGTGTTTCTGTTTGCACATGAATTTGCACATTTTTGTACAATGTATTTTTTTTTAAAAAAGTTGACACTATGCTTGAAATATAGGGGAACAGAAAAATTCATGGTGAGGCTACTGTTTAATCCCCTGAAATATTCAGCTGTCATTTATACTGTGGTGCTTGAAACAAACTGGACTATGCTTGCACTTCAGGGATGCATCGTGACTTCTCTTTGCATTATATCTTCCTTTACCGTTAAAAATGGGAGTGTTTGATATAACCCAACAGTTGTAAACTATGCAGATGTCATATTTTATTGCACCACAACTTTTTCAAAAATGTTTCAGTTAGTTTACATTTTCTCTCCATTCTCCCTACATGCTCTTGGGTATATCCTATACAGCTGGGGTTTCAAAGGGTGTTATGCTGATTAATAGTAGCTCAGGAGACAGTCATTACTTTTAATGATGTAGCTTTGTTTCATTGGGCATAGTGTCTCAAAATGTGCCTCTATAAGCTAAGCCTTTGTTAACATGGGAACGTTGCTTTTTGATAGTCATAAAACAGACAAAAGAGAAATTCAGGATATAAATAACTGTTCCTAAAATGCATCCGCTCTTCAGGGGAATTTGGCCTTTTGTCACTTTTCCCTCAAACACATTAAAACTGTTAGAGGCTTCACTGAATATTTTTGTACAACACAACTTGATTTCAGTTTATGCTGGGGTTGGACTTAACTCTAATTAAGACAACTTCTGAATAGTCATTTGTAAGACATACTTGGGATCTTATTTAGTTCAGACACATTAAATGTAAGAGTGATATTGCCTTTATGTTTCTATGGCATTACAGGAAGCAAGTGCCAATATCCCTAGAGTAAGGAGGAAAGCATCACATTTTTCTATGGAACATTAATTTTTCATGAGGAATGAGTAATGATTATTTATTAGGATGGAATTCAGTATGAACTCCCAGGCTTTCATTTTAACTCATGTGATTCTGTTGTACATGTAAATCACATGAAAATGGATTTTCCATATTTTAGATTTATGATATCAAGATCATTAAACTAGTTAGAGATATATACATGATAGATAGATAGATAGATAGATAGATGATAGATAGATAGATAGATAGATAGATAGATAGATAGATAGATAGATGATAGATAGATAGATAGATAGATAGATGATAGATAGATGCAACATTTTGATGATAATAATAAATCACATTTCAATATTTAAAGTAAGGATAGGTAGATTTTCTGAAGGATTTTTTAATTTGGTGATTTAGCCTAAAATTTTGAAGGATTTATTCTACACTTTTTGAGTTTCTTAATTTAAAATGATAGGAAATTATGCCATTCATTTCCAGAAGCTATAGTCAAAAGTGACCCTGGGGTTCACCCACACACAAAAAGCTTACCCAACTTGATATACAGTATATGAGTTTGCATATAAATCTGGTTTCAGGCCAAGTACATTACCAAAACTGTACTGTTTAATGACAGAGACAGGTGAAAGACAAAAAGATTAACTTACATTATTTGGCTACTTTTGATACAATCTTTAACAGGGGTTTCTGGACCAGCTATGGTAGGTGGTGGTTGGGGACATGGTTGCAAGGTGGTTCTGACCCATCTTATAGGATCACTTTCCTTTTTAGCCCCATGGGATTTAAGTTGGGAGCACCAACTTCTGTTTGCCAGAGTCTGGCCTCAGCAGGATATTTGGTATGCATGAAATCTTATACTAAAATGTAGATTAAAGTTCCGTAACTTTAATCTACATCTGCAAATTTTATTTTTAAGTATTTTGTTCACGTTATACTTGAGAATATATTAAGAATCATTCCCTTGCTTTATTCACTGACAAAAACTCAGCAGTGATACCCAAGAACTAAATTCAGAAGAAATGCAAAATGTCTTGCAAGATAAAAACTTAGACCCAAGTCTTTGACAGGAGCAGATGACAATTTTGATAGAATGATAAAATGGAGACACTTAATACTGTTGATGAACCTCTATCCACATGAAGAAGTCCTCTCTTACATAATCTAATTTCAAGTTTATTTTTCCTGAGTTTTCCATGGTTAACAGATGTTTTGCCTTGAGCTTTTCATCATTCAAGCTGAATGGATGTTGGTTTTTGAGATAACTTTCATCTCTGCCCTGAGAAACTTTGGCTCTCTAGCTTCAGTATTTGTAGCATTTCTTCTCAGTGTGTGAGGGAAAAATACCCCTCCTTTTTTTTAAAAAAAAAAAACATTTACATCTCTTTATAAATTCTTGGCATAATGTAAAATTATAACAACACACAACCAGGAAATATCCAGCAACTGCTGCCAACTATTCTGAAATCAATTTAAGGGACTGCATACAAATATACAATCAAATTAAACAAACTCTACAATGCTAAGGAAATTAGATTATTTCAAATGCTTATCTTCCAATTTGTGTCTTGGCTTAATAGATGCTACGGCGTCCTTCATTCTAACTAAAATTTCATTTAATATCTCTCACTCCTGTATTATTGTTTTTTTAAAGAAATTGCAATGGTTGTGGGATTTTTTTAAAAAAAAAGTAGTGAAAGATAGGCAAGGGAAGAAAGCAATGCCAACAAGCTCCTACTCTGCCAAAAGAGATGCATATTTGAAAGCACCTGGCAAATAACCTGAATTTCATATGTCAAACGCAGTATTGAAGATGAAATGCAAGCCTCTGGCAGCAATCAAAGTGGCCCTGAGCTACTTCAGAGGATCCCTCCACTCCATTCTTTGCTGAAATGCTGTGCATCAAACAGGTAGAAGAAGCAGGACACGTCTGCAAACTTGAAGTGTGAACTGAAACAGATGGCAACACAGCACGAGCGAGAGAATGATAGCCTAACACAAACATTTCCAGGGAGATATGAATGTTTCTAAGAAATGTCTTGGGGCTGATCCACCATTTACATGGTGGCATTCCTCCCACCCCAAGCAACTGTGCTTAACGCTGTACAGAAAGCATGGCTCTTGTGGGGGAAATAAAAAAGGAACCATATCTATATATCAAGTCCTGCACCGGCCTTCAGACCTAACTAACATCGTCTGTAAGTCATACAGTCAGATCTGTGTTCATGATGATTGCACATTTTGGCTCCCTCAGGAAATGGAGTACAGCCTCCAAAGAGTCAGCAATCGGTAATGAGCCCATGTTAACACAACTCCATCTGTGTTTTGTGCTTGGCTTCAAAAGCTGCTTCTTACAATTATTAAAAATTCAGAGAGGGATTTCCCCCCACCTTCATTGGCATTTCCATCACCCAGGAACTGAAATGTTATTTTTAGCTACATAGATTGTTCCCTCAGGCACTGGCAGTGTCTGTGACAAAAGCAAACACATACAGGAAATACTATTTGAAAAATATAAATACTTGGCCTCTCATTGAGACTAGCACACATTTTGCATGTCAGGAACTAAAAATATAAGTTCTGGAATGATTTTCCTCTGATAGTACTTGGGCTGATTGGAGGAGATTCAAATCTCTTAAAAGAAATTCCATCGGATCTACTTTCTCTGGATGGAAAGAGATTCTTTTGCTCTTGAGATGAACCTGAACTTTTTAACCAATGCTAGAGAGCTGGCATCAGGGCACCCTCCTTGTGAACAAAAGATTATTTGTAAGAAATGGCTTCATGATCTCCAAGGGCCTCTCTCAAGGCCTGCAGTTCAGAATTAAAACAAAATTAAGTCCCAGATTGCTGGTTGCTGAAATAGGATCTGCTTAAAGTGTCTGTGTTTCAACTGGTGAGACAAAATTCATTTTCTTTCTGTCCTAACAAATGACTGCAAAATGAACATCACAATGCAAGCTTCACCCCTTTCATAAATGTGTCCCACATCATGACACACATACAAAAAAGATTAGAGTTGTATCATAATGCTCAATTCATATTCTCCCCATCCGCACAAGGGTCCATTGCTTGATTACTTTGTTCTAAGGTTAATATATTTGTAGAACTACTTATCTTTGTAGGAAGAATATTACTCTTTTATTCTGTGAATGCATACAAAAAATGTGCATACAAAAAAAAAAATAGGTCAGATTTTTCAAGACACGATACTTTTCATATTTTGCTTCAGATGTGTTTTTACAAGAAAATTCTATAAATTGGACTTCTGGGTTTTAACTCCTTGGGTGAAATGCATTCAGACATTCTAGCTCAGGTCTAAGCAGTCTAAAGTAAAGGTAAAGATTCCCCTTGCACATATGTGCTAGTTGTTCACAACTCTAGGGGGCAATGCACATCTCCATTTCAAAGTCAAAGACCCTGAGCTGTCTGAAGACATCTCCATGGTCATGTGGCCGGCATGACTAAATGACAAAGGTGCACAGAACACTGTCAGATTCCCACTAGATTTAGATTTAGATTTGTTTATTTATAGGCCGCCCTTTTCCCTGAGGGGACTCAGGGCGGCTTACAATCAAAAAGGGAAGGGGAGTGTAGGACAATACCAAAAAAAAAGATGTGCACAAAGCAAATTAGACAGTAAAACTCAGCATTCACTCAGCATTCGGGAGGGGCGAAAATAAGATTATCCCCAGGCCTGACGGGCTAGCCAGTTCTTGAGGGCTGTGCGGAAGGCCTGGACGGTGGTGAGGGTACGAATCTCCACGGGGAGATTGTTCCATAGTGTCGGAGCCGCAACAGAGAAGGCTCTCCTCCGAGTAGTCGCCAGTCGGCACTGACTGGCGGATGGGATACGGAGGAGGCCAACTCTATGCGATCTGATGGGACGCAGGGAGGTAATTGGCAGAAGGCGGTCTCTCAAAGGTGGTCCCTATTTTTCTACTTGCATTTTTTACATGCTTTCGAACTGCTAGGTTGGCAGAAGCTGAGACAAGTAACGGGAGCTTACTCTGTTACGTGGTGCAGGGATTCGAACCGCCAAACTGCCAACCTTTTGGATCCAAAAGCTCAGTGTCTTAGCCACATTCCTCTAAGCATTCTAGTGTTCTCCATAAAGTTTGAAATTTGACCAACCAATCTATGGCAAAGGAGTATAATTAATTAATATTAACTGGCAAAAATCAATTTATTACTGAATTGAAGACCCTTTTTATTGTTTAATTATTATTTTTTTAATATGCATCTTCCTCCTCAAAGGGTGTTTCAGTAGCCAAATCCCATATCTTATTATCAGTGGTTTTGGAAGGTTTAACAAGAACATCTATATCCTTGCCCAGATGGGACAATTAAGATAATATCATGTGTTTTATAGCAATGTCCCTTTTATCAGTCATGAAATTTTGAATTACTAATGCCTTTATCAATCTTTGGCTGGCTGATAGAAAGAATGTTCTATTTTTGTTAGTGAACAAGACTACAGAAATATCTAGATTTTGCTATATCAGGATTGAAGTAAGAATTATTTAACATGGTTTCACGTAGTAATACCTGCTGGTGGGCTTATTTCTCCCTGGATGGTCTGCAGTTCTATTAATTTCTTGGTCATTCCCTCCAGACTGTTAGTTTTATCTGCCTATATTTTAATAAGTTTGATATTTTGCTCTTTGATAATTAATACATTTTAAAGTAACTCCTACAACTGCTAAGATACAGTAGTAATATAACAGATCAGCAAGTACCCAACCCTTTCTTACTCTTTCAAAATTTATATATAATCATCTGCTTCACCTCCTTAACACACTCCAGCTCAAGACACATATGTGATCTCAATTGTCTGCAGTCTAATGCCTTTCACACTGTAGGATATCCCAGTTCTATAAAAACAAAAGCTCAGGTTAAGACACATTTAACACAAGGCATTAATATTTCATTAAAAACAAACTTTAATAACAAAACGTTATTGATATTGGTTATTACACACAATAACAACAGGAGGGGATGCAATTTAAAAACAGTGTCAATTAACATTTATTTATTAGAAATTATATGTTTTGAAATAAAGGTTGTTTTCATAGTTCATAACCAGACAGCAAGTTTCTGTTTAATAAAAAATTATTCCCCTGAGGAAGAACTGAAAAGTTAAAAGCACTGGCATCTGTGATGATACAAGCTGTAATCTACAGAGGGAAGGAAAATAAGACAGCATATATCATTCCAAGTGGATATTGCCTATTCTCCCTAGTTACCACTAAACAGCTCTTTAAGCTATGGAGCTTAATTTCTAAATGAATAACTCTATTGCATTCTGGATCCAAGGCAGCATTGAATGCTAGGCTTTGCCCTTGACAGTGCTCTAATATCTTTTCTGGCTCTTTCCAATTATCAATAATTCTTTTTAGGCTTATGCTTTACTTATATTTATATTTTTAATTTAAATGTATAATATGTTAGTTTTATTTGTTGTACTACGTTTTTTTTACTCCCTAAAGATCATTTTTATGGTTTTATTGTGCTTTCTTTCTTCTTTCACCTTCCATGGGGACATCCAATTCTCACAATCATTTTATGAAGCAAGTCCTATTTATTCTACTATTTCTCTTTGATTGCTAAATTTCTGTGCTGAATTTTTGACCTATATGTGAGTTCCTTTCTATCTTTCAATGCTTAACTTTTAGGCAAAACATTTGAATTATGCACTCTTGTCTCTCCTGCTTAGCAAAATCTCTAAAACACAGCTATACAACCTGCAGTCTAAGGGATATATGTTACCATGCAAAGCTTCTATTCAGGCCCCAGTTCAAAGTTTCAATATTTGTAAATTCAAATTAAATGTAGTTCTTTTTAATATTGGATAATAAGCAGTAGGGAAGAGTACCTGAAAACAAATTTAAGAGCAGAGGTTGCAATATGAGGAAAAAGGATAAACCCCACCCCACCCCCCCCACCCAAAAACACCCTAGATGTACAAGTTTTAAGAATAAAAATAATGATAATCAATTTCCAGGAGATCAGTAATGGACAAAAAATAATAATCTTGAGGAACAGGAAAAAAGCACACAACCAAGATAATGGTTAGATAAAAGAGACGTGAGTTAATCAGAACTATAATCAGAGTAAGCATCTTAGACAAGACCCCTCCAACTTCTCATGAAAATAAAGAGAAGAGAGGACAAACACATTTAGACTTGCAAGATTCTGTTACTATAATCTTATTATAAAAGTATTATTAGCATAAATGATTTTCTTTACCTAGTTAAGTCTGTCTTGAAGAGCTGACAAGTTAATAAATGGACATTGGAGGGAGCTACTATCTAGAGGGAAGAGGGGACTTTATCAATCCTTATTCTTCTTATAGTTAGATAAACATATTCATTTGTCCCACCCATATGTCCCCTAACTCAGTGTTTTTCAACCTTTTTTGTGCAAAGGCACACTTTTTTCATGAAAAAAATCACGAGGCACACCACCATTAGAAAATGTTTAAAAAAATTAACTCTGTGCCTATATTGACTATATATAAAGTGTTTTTCCCACGGCACACCTTTTTAGCAATAGCAGTAGACTTATATACCGCTTCATAGGCCTTTCAGGCCTCTCTAAGCGGTTTACAGAGAGTCAGCATATTGCCCCCAACAATCTGGGTCCTCATTTTACCCACCTCGGAAGGATGGAAGGCTGAGTCAACCCTGAGCCGGTGAGATTTGAACCGCTGACCTGCTGATCTAGCAGTAGCCTGCAGTGCTGCATTTTAACCACTGCGCCACCTTGGCTCTTTATACTATACTATACACCTTATACTATACACCTTATACTATGTCACGGCACACTAGTGTGCCGCAGCACAGTGGTTGAAAAACACTGCCCTAACTCATTCCACATGATCCTCAAGTGCCAGTGAATCCAAAAATATATTATATATCCATATTCTAAAGGTATTAGTAACCAATTTATAGCACCTCATGTCTAATACATATACTATAGAGGCTACATATTACGAGACAAACAATTAAGAAATTTAATTCTCTTCTGGCATTTTTTCCTAAATGAAGGAGAGAAAAGGGGGAAGGGGGAGGGAGGGAAGGAGGGGGGAGGGAGAGAGAGAGGGAGAAAGAGAGAGAGAGAGAAGAAGAAGAGAGAGAGAGAGAGAGAGAGAGAGAAAGAGAGAGAGAGAGAGAGAGAGAGAGATTAACTATTTTTTCTTATATTAAAAAGATGAGGATACATATCCTATTTTCTCTACAAGTAACAAGTCTGTTAGGAGACAATTTATCCAGATCTTTCTGGAATTTAAAATAATTTTCCATAACTAGTTTCTTTGACAAATTTTGACCTTGTGAAACATTTTGGAAAGATGGTTACTGAAATTAGATTGTAATAATTGAAACAGCATAAATATCCACTTAATGGTGATTGCATTTTATGTAAAATTATTAGAGTAACATAGATATAACTTCTAGAATAAGATCCATTTTTTATCATGAATTGTGTAGTTCTTTCTTTACCTAGTTTTCCTTTGTTGATCACTACTGAATGCAAAGGTGTGAACTGAGCACAGTGTTAGAGAGAGAGAAAAAAACAATACATAGTATTTTTGTTGTTGGCTTCTGTTATTGTTTATAAGTAGTTTTGAAATGTGTCTTGTTCTGTACTGCTCATGGCTGGACGACTGTGGCTGCGCAAAACATTTTTCAGATATTCAATTTGAAGATGATTCGATTGAATCTCCCAATTGAATAGACCTTTCAAATGTAATTGTGAATTGGATTAGATGCTTCTGAATTAATTAAGACAATTTGGATGCTTCTGCACATGCACACAACTGCCTTTTTCCAAACTGATTTTATTATTCACTTTATTTATTTAATCTACTATACTGATGGCCAGCAAAGTCTCTCAGCAGTTTATATTTAAAATCTGAACGTTGAAAACTTTTAAGCAGTAATTAAAACAAGTAAAGGAATAACATTAATAATTAAACTAATCAGTAGTTAAAAGCCCATGCAAAAATATGTTTTCAGGGCCTTTTACAAGGAAAGCCCCACAAATTCGGAATTGTTACCAGAGTAGCTAATAGCAACTGCACTAATGTAGAAGAAATAAAATATAGGGGGAAATAGATAAATGGAATTTAAACATGGAAAAAAGTATGGACATATAGAGAAACTGAATTTTTTTTCCAATACTAAGTCTGAACCAAGGTATCAGAAATAAGAATTGCCTTGCAATGGGTCACAGGGATGTAATCTGTCAAGACAGCAACCAAACTGCCATGCAGCAAGTTACATTTCATTCAAGCAACCTAATAGGTCAATGAAAGAACAGATGAGGTAACACATGATGGCACACTGACAGAATGTGATTGACAAAGGACAAATGGTACAATAGAACCCCCAATTTGTGCATACAACAATCCAAGTATCTATACCGTTTGACATGTCCAGGTCTTTGTAATAGGAAATGTTATCTTTGGGATCCAGGAGTCATGGATATATTTGTTTCATTGTTTGCCCTTTCAAACAGCAAAGATCTGGGTGGCCTCAAATCTTCTAACCTTTAGACTGGATGTTCTCCCAAGCTCTTGGAGTGAGAAGTTAAACCATACTGTTGATAGATTTGTTTGATTTTAGGTGCAAGCATATATTGTTGTTACATTAAGGTTCTATTTGCCATAGTGTGTTGGTTTTAATCTTCTGTGTGCTGTTTAGAGTAGCTGCTGTGAGTTAAATAGCAATATAAATTGCAAAAATAAATAAATATATGGAGCATTTCTGCCTTCCCTATCCCTGTGCATCACTGGGCCTCAGTGTAACAATAAAAATGTGTCTGTCTACTCCTGTAAATCTTAAGTTATTTAAATATTTCTATAGGTTATCCGAGACCCTTTCGGGTACTTGGTGTTCCAGAGCAATACTATTACCACATATGATCTCAAATCCCTGAATCTGCATCTCCACTAATAAATCTCTCTTTCCAGCCTAAGACCCTTGAACTGCTAAATCATGGTCACCCAGTGGTGGGATCCTGCTGGTTTAACAACCGGTTCGGTGATCGTGTGCACAGTTTTAATAAAACGTACCTTCCATGTTACTTCTGGAGAGTAACACAGCTGAGATGCAGCAATCCACTCTGCTGTATGAATCAGATGAGAGGATATAAGTAAGTAAAGCGCGGGGGTGGGCAGGCGGGGCCACCTGATCATTGGAGCAAACTGGTTTGCTCTTCAGCTGATCATCGGAGCTACTGGTTCACCTGAACCAGTACAAACCAGCTAAATCCCACCTGGTTAGGCCCTGGTTAAGTTAGGGGGAAATGTAAGAGAAGTGATCTGTGTATGATTCTCAGCTGGGAGTTTGAAAAAGATGAATGAACTATAAATGGAAGAATTTATAACAACTGCGTCAAATAATCTCAGTAAGTATGGAGTTCATATAGAAGGAAGAATTATTCCCTCTAAGCTCAAAAGCTAATGATCAACAATTTGTGAAACAAATTAGTAGCCGGTTCAGTGCTTCAAGCATAAGTATAATATGGCCCCTTTGTGTTTTTCCCAGACTAACCAGCCTGCTGAATTTTATACTAACTGAAGCTTCTGGACCATCATGAAAGCATTCCTGTGGAGCACATGGCTATAGTCAAGCCTGGAGGTTATCATCCTGTAGTTTACAATTTTAAGCTCCAGACATCCCAAGCAGAAGAAACTTTATTTGCAGGAGATTCATTGGAAGGTCCCCAACTAAATGGTAATGAAACTGTGGGAGAAGTAAGCAGGGTACAACCCCCTACCTGTAAGAACTTCAGAATGCAGTATATGGAAGGGAAAGAAAACCTGCTTCTTTGTTATATGTATAACTACAACATATCAGAGAAGATCTGTTCACATAGCAGTTGCATTGACCTTTTTGGGAATCCCTAATTCAGATACTAGCCAGGACAATAACGGAATCACTGTCAGTCTAGCTCGAATCTGTCCAAGTCCTCTTGGAATGTACTTGGATCCAATACCCATTTCAAACAGAAAATTCATGTTACTGTGCATATAGCTTCTAATCTATCTTTAACCAGATAATGATATTTTGATGACAAGGGGAACCTGACAGCTCTTCCCCCCCTCCCCATCACCTTTGTTTCAGAACATCTTCCTGATCAAAATAGAATAACAAATCAAGCATCTGAACTGCATGATGTGCTAACCCTGTTATCATCGCAGATTTTGAAATCTGGATCAGATCAATAGAATTCAGCGGTTTGAGCATCTGAATGATATTTTCCCACATTGAAACTATTTGATCTATATTTTGCTTAATTTGCAAAAGCTTAGCAGAAAAGCTGAGAAAATGAACACAAGGTTCTTCCCTTGTTACAGAAACTTTTTAAATGTTTTGAAATTCCCTATTTTTTTTTAAAAAAAAATCACATTGTGAAAATTACACTTACCATTAAAAAACCCTCCATACCAGCTTTGGTTGGCACAGGGAGAAAAAAATAAGGCAAGTAGGGATTGCTGATATTCCCAATTTTCCTTATATGTTTTCCAAATAAATAACATTTTTTTCTGTATAGTTCACAGAATCTTCCTTCCAAGTTTTTTACTTATCACAGGAGCATAGTCATTTTGGGATATTCCATCAGAAGATAATATTCCAAAGTTAGACTACTTTATTCCACACTTGAAACAAATTGCTTTTTTTGTACTGTTCACATCATTGCACACCTATATGATGTAGATGGTTCTCTAGGAATATTAAGAATAGTGTGATCAGGCCTAGGTGGCTTTTGTTTCTATTTGAGTCAAACTGAATCTAAATCTGAATCTCATTTTGGAAAATCCATAGTTTCATATCACTCCATTAACTGTATTTGGAAAATCAATATATGGCTATCATCTTCAGCTCTTTGGAGAGTTTCATGAAATATGCATGCATAGAGGTCTTTTCTAAAAGTAAGAAATATGTAAAATTTCAGATAAGTAACACATCTGTGCAATTCAATTCAAATTTGTAGAGGACATGATTCAGTTAGATTCCCACTACTTCAAAATTCCAGATTTGATATGGGAAAAAATCATTTGTGGTCTATAATAAATAGACCACAGAAAGGAGTAAAGCAGCCAAGGTAAGTTAGATATCCTCAAGCATATTACCACAGTGTGTGTTTGTGTCTGTGTGTGCGCATGTGCTCACCCACCCACCCATACACCTTTAAATTATGTTGTCTACTGGGGTTATCTAGATTAATCCCTGCAGCTTTCTTGGCAATATTTCAGAAATATTTGCCATTCCTTCCTACAACTGACTTCAACGTGCCTGAGTTTAGCAGAATTAAAAAGTAAAGGCACCCATGAGTCTGTATTTAGAATCCTGGAAATGAGTTCATCTCGAATTAGTGTTTTGCACTCTCCACCGCATGGAGGTGTAACATTCCATTAGACAAGAGAGTGCAAAGTTAGGGCTTATGGTTATCCATATCGAAGAAGTTTATGTTGAGAAATGAAGAATGAGAATGAAGATTCCAAAAATGTTAGTTCTGCAACCTCAAAAAGACATCTGAGAGGCAAAAAGTTGAGGGAGATGATTAATCTCATTGGCTGTTCCTGTCAATGTCAAAGATTGCATCATATGCTTCAATCATCCTCTGTTTAGGATTCTCCATGTGATACAATGTTATATATTCTCTGTGACAATCCCCCAAAGAACAGAAAAAAGCCATCAGATCTCAGAAGTGCTTTGGAAAACTCCAGAATGATCCAGAGCTACCTAATTCATGATTTCATTAGGTCAACACTTCAATTTGCAAATCTGTTTCAGTAGAATAATTTCATCAAAGCTTTGTTGAATTGCATCCTCAGTTTGAAACTTCACATAACCCTAATAAATAATTATTCAATTTTCATTTTAAAAAAACTTTCTTTAACAAAGTAGCAATTTTCTTAAGACAACTTTTATAAACTATGTTTTTAAGCTATGGAAGAATGTTACAAAATATAGAAAGATAATAAGTTCTTCTAATAAGAAACAATTCATTTCCAAGAGATAAGTACATAGCAAAGTAGTGACTTTAACATTTGCTTTTGTTTTATCTTTGAAAAGGAAAATATTTTTCTTTGCTTACCCAAACCCTAATCATGACTCTGTATTGTATTTAGTAGAGATAATTTATATAAATATGGCATATATATTGCTGAAGAACCTCCCAGTAAGACATTTGATTAATTTTTAAAGGATTAATGAAGACTCAGCAATTTTAACATTGATTTAAGGAGGTATAACAAGCAGTTGGATGGCATAACTCTTCGATGAAGAAGCTAGATTCATCATTCATAGATCATTATTCACATAATTGTAACCCAGCTATTACTCCATTCCACTCTACACTGTAGCATGATGCCTCTATAAAAATTAGTAAGTATTGTAAATTTTACAAATCTGTGTCATCATTAATGCCGGATTTGCTTCAGGGCACTTTGATTATTTGTTTGTGTCTTTGTGTGAGTTAGTGCTCAATCCTGCACTAGTCCCTGCAGTTTTCTTGGCAAGATTTTGGAAGTGGTTTGCCATTGGCTGCTTCCTAAATCTGAGAGACTCCAAGGTCATCCAGCTGGTTTTGTGCCTAAGGCACAATTCATAGTCTCCTAGTTTCCTGCCTGCTCTCTACACAACTACACCAAAGTGGCTCTCTTTCAAGGCAATTTGGGAATTCTGATTTACAGATCCTCAAACTATATGAACCAGCCCAGTTTAGCTTATGAGTTCTTCCTAAATCTAGTATAAACTATGGGGATGCAACTTGTCTACCTTTGACTCCATTTCTACCTTGTAAATGTTGTAGCAAATAATGATTCTTGAATAAATGATCATCTATGATTTGGGTTGCTATTCAGTCAGATATTTCTTCTCTCACTCTTTCCTTCACAGACTGCGGTGGCCATTATAAAGAACTGACCTTGCTATGCATGGCTGGCCACAAAAGAAAGTTGAGTATTGAACAAAGATATTGCTGTTTTATTTCTGCAAGGAGTCTTGAATTTTCTTTTGATGGTCCTTTTTTTGTTAACTCTTCAGAGGGGAGAAGAAAAACAGGAAGGGATTTCTGTTCGTTCTTGGAAAGGAATATTGAGACTGAAAAGCTGAGGACTGAAAAAGAATATTGCTTTGCTGGATGAATTGGAAAAGTGAAGGAGAAATAAGCAAAGGAGCGATGGAAATAATGAGAATAATGGGCAGTGAAATTGTTCATACTGCCCTTGAGCATGCTCACACAATTTATGATGCACCATGCTAGATGCAGCCACTATTCATGGCTTGACAGGAAGTTGATAAAGCCTATGCTTGTAGTTCCACACAGGTAGCATAGGTATATGATTATTTTCTGTTCTGTCACATAAAGCTTGATGTGTTCTGTTTGGCTTGAGTAGTCTCAAGTTATGAAACTATCTTGAGAAGAGAAAAGGGTCCACTACTGTAGAGAAGATGCAAGAAATTATGTTATGGCACATTTCAAGAAAACAAAAATAAAGGGCTTGATTGACTCACATTGTTTTGAGTGAAATAACCAGATTTTTTTTTTAAAAAAACTATATGCATGACCAGCTAATGTGTCATTAGGTAATTGCATATGTCTCTCTTTGTGTTAGCTTTATCTGGAAACTTTGGAGCTAGTATTTAACGAAGTTGCCTCTGATAGGTTGATAGGCCAGTACAGTGCTTTGAATTTGATTCTAAAAAAAATGTTGTGCAATCCATGGGATCATGAATGTGGTTTGTTTGTAACCTTGCATACTTCAAGTTACATTTTTAGAATTGAATCTGAAATGTTACAGCCCTATTAGTTTATATATGAAGTGCTACAGCATTCCAGAAGCAGTAGGGAGAGATTTACAGGCTGAACTGATTCAGTTTTGATGGCACACTGCCAGTTAAGGAATTTTCCATGACATTGTATGTATATTAATTTAGCAGATTCCACTCCCAACGCAGATACAGAGATTCTGCTAATATAGACATTTTATTTAACCCACACTCTTGTCATCTATTGGGAGAACAGAAATGACACATGGATATCTAGCACAGCCTATGAGAGGCAGTTAAGGATGTCCATCCAAATAAGAATTCAGTTGTTATCCCACTGGACTAAAGGAGAACATCAGGTGATGCATTTGAATATGAAATCTGATGCACATCTGTTTTATTTCCCGAGTTTGTAAATGCAAATATATCTTTTGGCAGAGTTTCCATGGTTATTTGAGGCTGTAGATTTTTTTTAAAAGCAGACAATTCCATTAAAACAGAACAGGTTACAAACATGTGATTTAACTGTGCTAAGATATACATGACTCCTGTGCAGTGTTACCAACAGAAAGCTAATTCTTGGAAGAATTCCCTAGACTTCTTGCATACATATAAATTAAGAGGAGGGGGAACCTACCATGTGTCAATTAATTTAACCCACGGGCATGTTTCATAGAAATTAAATGCCTCAATTTAAGTTTGCTTCTAATTTTTGTCACTGGTAAATTGTCTTATTTTCATTCAGCTTTTGTAGCCTGCAGAATTGTTTTAAACTTTTCCCGCAAGTTTAACTTTCCCACTGTGCTCTTAATCTCTGGCTGTACATTGTTGGAGAGCATTAGTCACTAAGATTAACTGTAATGTGGAGCATTTCTTTTTAAGCATCTGAAAATAACTATGAGTAATCCTTTTTTTTTAGGCATGAGTCTAAATCACATGTACTTTTAGAGCAGCTAAGGAGCATGAGGATAAGTATGTGTGAATAAATTTAAATAAACATTAATTAAATGTTAATATCCTTATGTCACCTAATTTTAATAAAAAAATTAAAATTTATATTATAGAATTACAATCCATTATAGTGCACAGTACAATCCAGCTTAAGGTGGCAAGAGTTAATTCTGATCCCCTATTCTTAAATCTCATGTAATTCATTGCCCAGATAAGACATATAGTGTGCCTAATACACATGCATAATGAGATTTTCATGTGAAAGCTGAAGGGAGAATTGGAGCCTTATTTTAAATATTGAGTTATTTGCTAGAAAAATATTATGTCAAAATAATGTCAAGGCTAATATTTTAATGAAAGTGACCCAATTTTCACAAGAATAATGTTTAAACAATGATAACTAAAGCAAAAAGGCCTTGATGCATTTCATGCATCAGATGAAACAGACTGTGGTCCATCAATGCTTATGAAATAATAGGATTGTGAACTTTAAGGGACCACAAGATTCTTTTTCGGTTTTGACCCAAAAGGATACCAAAACTATCTTTCTAAAAACTGTTTTTAACATATGATTTTAACCCCTCCCCAAAAAAAACATTTTAGAGGAGTTCATTGCATATAGTACTTTGGAAGGTCCAAAGCACTTAAGTCAATTTGATCAGAAATTAACAAGTCAGTACATTATCAAGTATCAGGACCAAGACACCAATGCTGATACACCAATACCCGAGAACTCTGAAGGAATGTACAATGTTTTGAAGAAAACAGAAGATACACACACACACACACACACACACACACACACACACACCATATATATACGGCAGCCGTAGTATGGTGAGGAGCCTATGCTGAGGATCATTTAAAAATGTAACTTCTCTTCCACATGTTGTCCCCTTCTTTCCTTTCTAGCCAACAGAGTAGGAGGAATTCTGTGTTATCTTTCTAAAATAAGGTTCAATACTTCAGTCGAGTGGTGAAATTCAAACTTTTTTTACTACCAGTTCTGTGGGTGTGGCAGGGGAAGGATACTGCAAAATCTCCATTCCCACCGTACACTGGAGCCAGCCAGAGGTGGCATTTGCTGGTTCTCTGAACTACTCAAAATTTCCACTACTGATTCTACAGAACCTGTCAGAACCTGCTGAATTTCACTCCTGCTTCAGTCACAATGACAGGACTCACATAATTATTGCAACTTTCTCTTGAATAGCAGAACCACCATCACACTAACAAACTGTTGAATACATACTAGAGGACACTAGTTTACAGCCTGTCTTCAAAGCTTATGAGTTGTTTATTTTCCCTTTCTGAGGGAAGTATTTAAGCAGAAACTTTAATGGAGGATTAAATAGAAAGGACTATGGGATTCTGGATTTCATGGAACTGTTTCTAGGAAGTAATATTTCCTAGGGGGATAGAAAATCCTACAGATATAGATAGATGATAGATAGATAGATAGATAGATAGATAGATAGATAGATAGATAGATAGATAGATAGATAGATAGATAGATAGATAGATAGATAGAATGTGGACTATGGTCTCTGTGGCTTTTGCAGAGGAAATGATTAAAATATTAGTGTTTATTAATTTATTAATTTAATGAATTGGAAAATATCCAAATAATGACTATTGCCTATATGATAAGTAATTATAGCTTCACATAATTTTCACGTAAAACATAACCAGAATGGGCCATTTACCATTGTTATTGCTATCTAGTCCTACTTGTAATTTTCTAGTAATATATATTTTACAGTTTATAAAAGAGAACTGATGGAAATAGTATATGATTCATTGCTTTCACCAGTACAGATGAATACTGTAGTATTTTATTCCTTCAATAACTTGTGGAAAGGTGCTACACATAGCTAGGAAGGATGAGTTCTTTCTACATGTCTTTGAGAAAGGTATGCAATAATGATAATGAGATATTTCAATTATACTACATAATACATATATTGACAGCAGCAAGAATAACATATGCTCAAAATTGGAAATTAGACAGCATACCTTCTGAAAACATGATAATTAAAAAGTAATGGACTGCATGGAAATGGTCAAATTAACTTTTAAAATGCAAAATAAAGAAGATAAAGAATACAATATAGTATGGGATAAATTTTATTATTGCTAAGAGAACAAGAATAATGAATAAAAGTAGAATGTGTGTGTGTGTGTGTGTGCGTGCGTGTGTGTGTGTGTGTGTCTTCGTAGATTTTCACGAGTGTAGGTATGCTGGTCTTGTTGTATTCGGGTCTTTTCCTGTGTAAAATTGAGATTGTCTTGGCAACGTTTCGGCGAGGTCTCATTTGCCATCCTCAGGCTGGTGTTTTTGGCTTAAAGCATGGCCGGAGCTGCCGTCTTTCTCTAAATCTTGGTGGGGTGTGTGGAGTGCTGGCGTTGTTTCAGTAAGTGGATTGATTGGATGTGTGGCTGTATCATAATTGGTAGATTGGTGCTGATTGGTGCTGGTTGTGGGTCCGTTGTTGTTTTGTGTTGTAATGGCCTCGGTGGTGGGTGGGGCTCATTTGTTTACCAGGGCTGGTTTCCAGATGTCTGGTAGGTGGAAGGTATCATCACCTTTATTCATTTTGTGGGGGTGTTTCTCTATTTCAATAGCTTCCATAATAATTAAAACTTCAACAAGAGAAGCGTTTTGCTCACACAGGCACAAGGCCGAAGACACCACCTGAGGATGACGAGTGGGACCTCATCGAAACGTCACCAAGATACTCTCAATCTTACACGGGAAAAGACCCAAATACACCAAAACCTTCATACCTCTACCCGTGAAAATCTATGAATGTGTGTGTGTGTGTGTGTGTGCGCGCGCGTGTGTGAGCGTGCGTGCGTGCATGTATGTAACATTAAGTTATAGGAATTATAAATGTAAAAAGGAAACAGCAAATGTAAAATGAATGGAAAGTATGTATGACAATAAACAAAACGGGATATACCGATGTCTTAGGAATGGGAAGAATGGATGTTGAATCTGGTCCTTTATGTTTTGTTTTTTAAAAAGCTCAATAAAAATTATTTTTTAAAAAAAACAATTATCCTGATATCTAGAAACTGACTGCCAAGATTCAGAGGACCGAAAAAAGGTCCTCTTGATGACATTAATTGGCCTAAAGGTAGAAGTAAGAGAAAATATGTCTTCTATTCTGGAACTCATCTGTATACAAACATTTCTTTTTAGTTGAAGAACTGGAACGTAACTCGCACCTTGAGGGAAAGATAGCATTTTATCCTTGAATTTGTGATAGCCACAGAGAGGAACTGAGAAGAGAAATTGTATAATGGGCTTCAGAAAAATGGATTTTGATTAACCCTGAGAGAAAGCAGGTCCAATCTAATCATTTGAAGTCCTAAAGAAGAAAATTATCCCAGGAATGATAGGACACTTCAGAAAATGAGATATTAAATCACAAATAATTATTGGACATAGAGTCCTGGAAGATCCAGTCTCATCCAGTCTCAATTGTATCTTTTGGGTGAAAGAAAATGGTCACGCTGCAGTTATAGAGGACTCTGGAAGAAATGGATTATCAGAGCCATTTTCATTTAGGTTTTGTAAAGAACCGCAGGGAAGACCTTGGAAAAGAAATGGGACAAAACATGAATTAAACCCAGGAAATGAAGAAAATGTTAGAAGAAACTTAAATTGAGTCTGCCTTCTTTCTGTTTGAAATAAAAAGGAGGGAAGGGATACAAGATTCTACTGCTATAGTCTCTATCAATAAAGCAAAGTCCCAGTATTTATTGAGGAGTATATTTCTTGTTCTGGGCCATCTTGAAGATCTGAGAGGTTTCAGTTCTGGATGTAGTAATGTGATGGCATTAGTTGTGCATATCAATCACCTGTGCTAGAATGAGGCTAAAGCAACTGTTCTGGAGCTCCTAGATCTGTCTGTGACTTTTGATGCTATTGACCACCTTCTGGTCTGGCTGCAAGGAGTAAGAGTGGGAGAATAGTATTGTTGTATTACAGACCATTTTTTCTCTATGGCTGTTCCATCTCTCATCAATAAGGTGAGAAGATTAAGCCCCAAACACATGATTTTGAGGTGCCTCACAGTTCTATGTACTCAACTCTTCTATTTAACATCTGTTTCAGGCTATTGAGAATATAATTCACTAGTTCACAGTCAGAATATTTTTATGCTGAAGACACTCAGTTGTATACCTTTACTCCTGGCTAATCAAGGTATGCGTCTCCAAGAAATCACTGGAGGTTTTTCGTGTCAGGATGAGGGGGGAGAGAACCTCAATATCAGCCCAAGTATGTTTGATCAGCTGTGGATCTTTGTTCCTTCTATTTTTGGACATTTAGTCCTGATGGGACCGCACTGTCATTTTCTGTATTGGTGGACAGTTGGGAAGGGTGGGCTTCCTAGATTATCAGTTCCTACTCTAAAAGCAGTTGACAGTTATGGTCAGGAAAGCTTTTGCATACTTTCAATCTGTGTGCCAGTTAGTGCCATTCATGGATCAAGAGGACCTCATGGACATTCAAAATTTGCAATGGACTCTGGGTGAGGCTGAAGAATCATTAGGAGTTGAGTGGCATACAAGGGACAGAGGGGAGGGAGAGATGTGTGAGAGAGAATAAGAGAGAGGGAGGGTAATAGATGATATGATAGATAACCTTTATTGTGTTTTTTTTTACTGTGGTCATACTGGCACACATTAAAAATGAAATTCTGTAGCCTGCTCTCAAAAGTGTACACATACATAACATACTATGCACATGCTACACACGCACACACACACAGACACACAAACAAACACATACACATACACATCTGATCAAAAAGAAAACCATACAGAAAGAACTCATCATGTTGAGTGCTATAAGAATATGTTTGTTCAAAACCATTTCTGCTTTTTAGAGAGGCTTTCTGTACTCCTTTATAAACCTATAAAGGTCAGGATACTGAAGATACTTACAGAGTTGATTGGTAAACCACTCTTAATATACTCCTGGAGAAACTAGTAAAATCCAGAAGACTAAAGGATAATGGATGTCATTCCCATCTTCAAAAATGGGAAAAGGTGGACCTAGGAAACTACTGATGTCTGAGTTGGATAAGATCTTCAAACAGATTACTCAACAGCTTGTCTGTGCACACTGGTATATAATACTACAATGAACAGAAGCTAGCATCGGTTTATCGCAAAGCAAATCATGTCAGATAAGACTTACCTCTTTCAAAAGAATTTTAGCACAGCAGAGCAAGGAAATACTGGAATGATAACATCTAGACCTCAACAAAGCCTTGGACAGTCTCATGGTATTTTACTTAATACAATAGCAAAATATAACCTAGATGAGATAATTGTTGCATGTATTTACCCTTGCTCTATAAGTACTACTTTTGTTGCTACTTTTTCAGACTGATGAAAGCAGGACCACCTCATAAACTCTATCACTATGCTCATTGAAAAGGGGTGTGGCTTGCATCAAGACATTGTGATGGTGTTTGTATCTCTCTGTTCCTCTGGTCCCCTCTCAGAAACTGCTGGATTCATAGTTGGCTGAATAATTGCAGCCAATGAGTCCTCAGCTTGGAAGGAAATATCGAGCAGAATGCCACAGGGTAATACCCTATGCTGTTTAACATTTTATCAATGACTTGGATGAGGGATTGGAGGGGGCTCTTTAAAAGTTCACAAATGTCACCACAAGCTAAGAAGCGTGACTCATATTTAAGATAAAAGAAAAGACTCAAAAATCTAGACATATTTAAGTAGTGGGATGAAATGAACTGGATGGAATTGATCGGGGGGGGCATGTAAAACTCTGGATCCAAGCAACAAAAATATAAGGCACAAATGACACATACATATATGTAGGATGAGAGACACTAACCTTCCCCGAAGTACATATGAAAAGTGTCCTTGTCAACTACAAAGTGAACATTCTCCAGCCATGTGATACAGCTGCTAAAAAGGTTAATGTTCTTTTAGGATGGATTAACAGGTGCATAAAGTCAAACATGGAAAATAATTGTCCTATTATATTTTGCCCTGGTCAAATTCCATTAAAAGTATTGTGTCCGATTCTGGACATTACAATTCAAAAGAACAGTGACAAATGGCAACAGGTTCAGCAAAGGGCTACTGCAGCTGTGAAGGGTCTAAAATGGAGCCCTGTAAGAAATTCCTAAAAGTTATGGACATGCATAGCCACAGAAAAAGTAAGAAATCAGTCTTGAAGTATTGGATGTGTTGATACAGAGTAAGATTGGACCTATTCACTATTGTCTCCAGGCACAACTATATATAAGAGGTTTAAATTTCAGATTATTAGAACTTGCTGCTACAAAGGCTGGACGGTCAGTTGTCAGAGATACTCAATGGATAATGCATTGAACAGGTTTTATGACTAGTTTATGTCTGAGGTTCCTTTCAATGGCTGATTCTGTATTAAAATTATCCTTCAATTCCTTATATTACATTCTTAGTATATAAAGTAGCATCTGATGAGCTTATATCATCTATTTAAAAGCCATCTAATCCTAATATTACAACATTGCTCATCTGACTTATGTTGTAGCTGTTATGAGATATGAAGAAGTAATGACGGCAATCTTAAAATATATTGTTTTGTGGTGGATTTTCCAAAATTTTCAACAATTTCTCTTTCAGTGTTGTGAACCATTGATCTCCTTTTTTCCAAATATTTCCCCCCACAAATAAAATATCTTTGGTCTTTCCACTAAAAATAGTGACCCTCTTCCCCAATTCTCTCACTTTTGTTAATGTTAAGCTAGGTGACCTGAAGAGCATTGCAACAATTGACCTTTGTAGGTTTCTAAAGGAGTACAGAAATCCCCTCTAAAAAGCAGAAATGGTTTTGAACAGACATACTTTTATAGCACCCAATATGATTAGTTTTTTTCTGTATGGGTTTCTTTTTTATCAGAACATGGAAATTCAAGTCAGCGGACAGTGCCTTTTAAATAACACAGTTCACAAAATAGTCAATTCCTGGCAGTAGAGAGAATGGCTGTTATACTGTGTTGGCGATATGGGTGTTATTAATTTTTAATACACAATATCTCCCTATGGAATTGCAAAGGAAAATCTTAAGAATAATAAACTGGCAAAATGAATTAGATATCAAAGAGATAACCTCTTTCCCTGTATCTGAAAAGTCTCAGGAAGTAAAAAAGACATGACAGTAATATTTCAGAATGGAGCATACAAACACCTCTGTTCATTCTTTATTATAGAACTCATGATCAAAAGCACTTTTAAAAAAATATGACAAAGAAGAAATGTAGATTATTCTTCAAATTGCATGTTTGTAATTTGCTTCAATAAATTAGTCATTGGACTCCTATCTTCAAAAATAGGATATAGTAACATTGTGATGGCATACCACCAAAAAAACACCATCTACACATATGAAGAAAGAAACTATTTATAGCAGGATTGAGGGAATTCCAACATACATACATACATACATACATATTGTTATGATCCAGGGTTAGTGCTCAAGCAACACATGCTAGGTGAAAGCTTGTCAGCCTTTATTCAACCACTATCTCTCAAAATTTCTACAACCCAGCAATTCCCAATCTGTTCCCAAAGTCTCTGCCCAGAAGGCACACCTACAGCCCAAGAGCAAGACTCAAACCCATGAGCTTCAACACACTTCATGCAACTTTCTGACAGTGAAAATCCATCAACTTCAAGGCAAAGGCTCAAACCTCAGTCAACAACAGTGATGTTCTTCTGGGAGTCATGGAGAGTGTTGCTGCAAAATAACTTGTTCCCAGCAAAAAGCACCTCCCACAGCATCTCCTTAAATGCTACTTTCCAGGTGATTCTCATGAGGAGGAGTGGAGGCTCTCCTCCCAAGTAGTTGGGTTGCCCTGAACTGACTCTGCCGCCTCTCCATTTTCCACACTTGGGGATCATGTGGTGGAAGCATTTGCTTGTCTCCAGAACTCTGTTGCTCCTCTGCTCCACTACCTGCCCTTTCCATCTCCTCCCCACTTCCTCAGTCAGCCTGCATCCCCTCTTCTTCCCTTCCTTCTCTTTCAAGACCCAAGGATCCCAAGACTGCCTCATCCTCATCCCAGGTTGTTCCTCAGGGGCCATAGGGACAGCACCCTTCCATTGGCCCCAGCTTCACCTCCTCCTGAGACCCAGGCTTTAATGGGACCATGACACATACATATATACATAAATAAATAAATAAATAAATAAATAAATAAATAAATAAATAAATAAATAATACATACATACATACATACATACATACATACATACATACATACATACATACCAGCAAACTCTGAAGAAAGGAGAACTTAAAACCCTAATAAGGACTGAGTATGCTCAGTAGACAGGGAATTGTGACTTTTAATGAAATAGAAAGAAAACGTCTATGAAATGAAATGGGATGTTGTCTGAAGCGCTAGTAGCATTTCACATTGCAACATTTTGTTCTATATAACTCTTATAATATCAGCCACTTTGAAGTCAACTGCAAATTGCTTTATTATTATATTTTACATGAGGTGAAACTCCAGCTGGACTGAAGGGAGGGACTAAGAAAGCTGGAGTTTGGAGTCTTTGCGCTTCAAGAAGCAACAAAGGCTGGACTCCCTCCAAAATCCTTAAAGACTTATCTTGTCATTCGAAAAGGAATGTAGTCACTCTGGTGTCTGGTTGGTAGTTGGACATAATGCCAGATGTTTTAGCTTGACCATATTGATATTCATCAATTGAAATGAGTTATGTGTAGAAGCTATCTCAAGTGAATCATGCTGTTAGCATTTTGAGCAGAGATGGTTCATTTATCTAGGATTCATGATTAGGAATATTTCCATTATTCTACCACTTTGGGATAAAATCTGGCTTAATCCTATTAAACAAGGCTGTGGAATGCTTCCGATTCAAAGGCAAGTACTTGAGAGCATACAGAGGTGCCAACATAACACCTGGCAAGAATTCTTTAAACCAACTATGTATTCTCCCAGGATTGTACTACAGCTGTGATCAGAGGCATCTGCAGTAGAAAAAGCATCATTTGTCAAAATGATGAAAGCAGCATCATGCTCTTGGGATGGGAGTTACCCTTCTATGTTGCATGCGTGTGTGAGATGTCCTGGTGTACATATTAAGGGGCAGGGTTTTTGATGGGAAGGCACAATATTGCTTTTATCATTTGCACACGTAGTCATACCCTGGTCCTACTTCTGGCATTCCCAGAAAGAGGAGCAGATGACAAAAGTTACAGACAAGTGCTATGCTGTCTCCTCAGTATGTTCTGAAGCATCTTAAAATACAGAATGCTGCACTGCCCTGCTATTTACAGATTCTTGATGAAATTAATGGGTTTCAAATGGTTAAATTTCATTAATTTTGAAAGATCTTCTATAAGTGAAATTCAGCCTGGTTGCTATGTTTTCATTCTAACCTGTTGGATGTTTCACATAGTGTTAACACATATTTCGCTTTGGAGCTTTAATGAAAGATTGTATTACATTAATTTAAAGATTAAATTAATGCTCTTTGTTTTCTGTTTCCACAGTTAGAAGATGTTCCCATGCTTTATATTTACATGGAATTGGTGACTTACAGAGGATAGATGGCAAACATCACCCACTCCTATCTCAACAACCCTACATTGATTGGAGATATTCCTGAAACATATTGTAGCTTTACTAATTGTAGACTTAGCCATCTATCATGCTTCTGGAGTCAAGGATGGAATAAGCTAAATCAAAGTATTTGAGTGTCAGTCCTTTTAATCTTACTTATTTTAATGAGAAGGAAGCAATATAAATCTGAATTGCTCTGTTCCAGTACAATTGAGGGTCAAATGTTATCTTACAGCAGTGAGTTCTGTGGTAAGCTGCATAACCTGTTTGCAATCTGGAAAAAAAAATCCAATTAATATTTCAGTAGCTTTCTTTTGTTTCTCTGTTTTTTAACTAATTTCACTTTATCCCTGAGTTCAGCAGCAGGAAGTTCACGGTGCTGAAATGTTATCAGCCCATATATTGCTAACAAGATAGAGTGGTGTATATATTTGAGAAAGTTGATGTAAAACAATGAAAGTGCAGTTTGTTTGAGGTTTGGCAGCCTTGCCTAGATAAAAAGCCAGAGCTGGTCCCTGTGTTACCAAATATTGACAGTACT